>NW_027192365.1:45919-84913 GCF_041956635.1 Thermomyces lanuginosus | reverse complement strand
CTCACTCCGTTAGTATGACCCTGGAGAATCTGGCGTAGCTCACCCGTTGTGGGATCCCAGAGCTGGACCGTTCTGTCCCGGGAGCAAGATGCAAGCAATCGACCGTCGGGTGAGAAGGCAAAAGATTCAACCGAATCAGTATGACCCAGAAGGGTCCGGCATAGGTCACCCGTTGTGGGATCCCAGAGTTGGACCTTTTTGTCTCGGGAGCAAGATGCAAGAAATCGGCCGTCGGGTGAGAAGACAACAGACTCAACATACAGAGCATGACCCAGGAGGGTCTGGCGTAGCTCACCCGTTGTAGGATTCCAGAGCTTGATCGTGTTGTCCTCGGAGCAGGAAGCCAACAGTCGGCCATCGGGAGAGAAGGCAACAGATAGAACCCAACTAGTATGACCAAGGAGGGTCTGGAATAGCTCGCCCGTTGTAGGATCCCATAGCTTAATCGTCTTGTCCTTGGAGCAGGATGCCAGCAGTCGGCCATCGGGAGAGAAGGCAAAAGATTTAACCAAATCAGTATGAGCCAGGAGGGTCTGGCATAGCTCGCCCGTTGCAGGATCCCAGAGCTTGATCATCTTGTCGAAGGAGCGAGATGCCAGCAGTCGGCCATCGGGTGAGAAGGCAACAGAATCAACCCAATCAGTATGACCAAGGAGGGTCTGACGTAGCTCGCCCGTTGTAGGATCCCAGAGCTTGATCGTGTTGTCCTCGGAGCAGGAAGCCAACAGTCGGCCATCGGGGGAGAAGGCAACAGATCGAACCCAACTAGTATGGCCAAAGAGGTTTTGGCGCAACTCGCCGGTTGTGGGATCCCAGAGCTTGATAGTCTCTTCCTGGGAGCAAGATGCCACCAGTAGGCTATCGGGTGAGAAGGAAAGAGACGTGCATTCGCTAGTATGACCCTCGAGAATTTGTAGGTCGGCACTTCAGAATTCATCTGTCTTCGGTAACTTGCTAATCCACTTTGGTAACTCTTTTCTGAACATATTCCTTATTTTTGATGTTCTAGGCGCGAAGGCAAGTCCCGAAACGTAAAGTTGGAGCGGTGCTGTCTCAGCAACTTGCCTGAATCTGAGGACAAATCGTCTTGCATCATGCAAAAACTCAGACGCACCGTGAATTTCGTTTTCCTATTACACGGGGAGTTTCAGCAATGCGTCGCTCGCGGAAAGTCTGGAACTTAATACCTTCGCGGCTGATTGTAGCATATTGATAATTCGCACAACCTCTGACATACATCCTAGTATACTCATTGCCTCGACCCAGTGAAGGAAATGTACCTCAAGAAACAAGAGAGCCTTGTCCAGTTCGGCCACTGGATTCTGAATCTGAGCAAAGTGCTTTGCCCAGTAACGACAGGCGTATTGCACTGCTGGGGCGAGATGCTTGTTGATATCTTCATTGTCGACATCAGTGCGAAGTGTCCCATAGCTTTTCAAGCCGCAGATATTCTTTTTGAGACTGCGTTGCATTACGTCGAGGCATCGTGCGAAGATGAATCCATGCGTATCTTTTTCGTCAATCCAAAATGGATTGGCATCTTTTTTCTTTGGATCCAGAAGGAAATCTCTTAATGACAAATGTAGCATCAGTACTGGCGTCTCAAAGTCATCAGGAACGTAAAGAACCGAATGAAGAAACGTCAATCGGCTGTTGATGTCATACATTGTCACATCCAGAAGATGAGCAAGAGCCTTGATCGATAGCGGGGAAAATAGGAGTATAATAACTCCAACTATTCTCCTGAACTCATGAATCAATTCCCGTGATTCCGTCTCGTCCTGACCATTGAGCAACTGATTGAGCACAGGCATATATGTACCATCCATCTTCGACGTGTAAACGGCCCGGTCTGCAAGAATTGCCTCGAGACGCTTCCTGGGGTTCCATCGTGGGTCACTGATAAACCGAACCAATGTCGCTGCAGAAATGAACAATGGAACTGCCCTCTCAACGAGGGCCTCGATGGTTTCATTTCCCGGCCAGTCAGGCGGTATTGAATGCTTGTCTCTCAACTCCGAATACTTGTGGTTGAAATATAAAGATATATCGTGTTTGATGACTTCCTCTGAGATTTCATGAAGAATAATGTCCTGGTGGTTGTCCAAAACGGATTTGGACCTGAAGCCTGACCTAATGGGCCACTCAGGCCTACTTGTCAAAAAGAACCGAAGCTGCACTGACTTTGACTCTTTGACCCGGGGGAGCATTCGGAGAATAGCCTCTACTTCGTTTTCCCCTTCGCATTCATCGAGCGCGTCGATAACAACTACCTGGCATGCATCGTTGCAGTGTATTTCGAGCAGTGACCGGAGGATGAGCTTGTCGAATTGTTCCCTGGGTGCCTTCTCTGAAATATCGGGGTCATCGTCGACTGCTTTGCGAATGGAAGGAATGAGCTGAGGAATGCGTGTCGCTAGCTGCTTTGCAAGTGTTGAGAATAATCTTTTTGCATTCCCTCGATCCTCTTCACCCCGCTTGAAGAAGAAGCTCGCAGCAAGCGACCGTTTTTCTTTGAGACGCCTTGCCACAGTCCTGGCAATTGTTGTTTTTCCAGTCCATGCCATCCCATTCAGCCAGAATATGCATTTTCCACCTGGAGACGCTGCCCATTGCTCAATCTTGTGAAGCAGTTCATCCCTGGTCCCAGGTAGGCATTCGGTGTGCTCTTTTTCATTCTCGTCAGAGTCAAATGCTGCACCCTTTGCGGTTCGTAGTCTGTCTAAACCTAGCCTTTGGTCCAGCAGGTTATTCCTTCTTCTATAGGAGTATTGAAGTTAGCCATCCGCGTTTTCAACACTGATATTGACAATTATTTGAATGTTGCGGCTTACGTCAGGTCAAGTTGAAGAGCAAAGCTGAAGCGTGACCTATACTGTTCAATAGTTTCAATGGCCTGAGCTACCTCATTACGATCCAAAGGCCACCCGAACACAACCTTGAGCCCATTATTGAACTTTACTCTCTTTTTCGCTTGAGAAATTTCCGGGTCGATTCTCCCCCGTAAATCTTCGAGTGTGGAACAGCATTGAGATACTTCATTGCGCAGAGCTCGGGTGTTTGCGAGATAGTCGACAGAGTTGGGGTCCTCGAGAAGGCTCTGAAGCGGTTGCAGAACTTCGCGCAAGCCGTCGATTTGTCGTCGGAATTGGAGGATTTCTTGCTTCTCGCTTTTTACTTTGTTGATGTAATGTCCACATATTTCGGATATTGCCCTCGCGACTTGGATGACCGCAATAATACTCGCCGCAAACTCTATGTCGAGAACAGTGAGCGAACTGCGATGCCTATCCCAAGAATTTCCTGGCTCAGACCATATGCCCGCTGCAGGAACTCAGCGAAATCACCTGAAAAGAAAGTCTCCTCGTGAATAGCTATGAGAAGAAGTGCAGGCAGCGGCAAGAAGTTATTATGGACATCATAGTCTCGGAACTTTTTCTCGAAGCCAGAGTCGGCGGGGAAACGCCGTCAGACTTGTGCATTACTAGCGCTAGTGGCACTTGCAGATACAACACAGCATTGCCATGTATTCTCGCGTGGTGCATCTGTACCCGATGAGCATTCTCACTCATACTTACAGCCTCTTCCAGTGAATCAAGTATGAACAACTGGTCAATTCGTTCCTTCTGTTCATTACCAGAATTTCAGTTTGGCGGCACGGCCAGAATTTAAAATTTCCTGGGCAGTCCCTGGATTTCTTAAATCACGCCCGCTGCCACACCACATTCGTCTTCCCCTCCAGACTGACTCTCTCAATTGCCCGAATCTCATCCGTAGACAATCGCCAGCCGAGCGCGCGCGTTAGATCCGCCGCCTGGTCCGCATTACGGATGCCGACGATAGGCACTGTACCCTTGCAAAGATTATAATTGAGCGCAACCGCAGCGATGGGCACGCGGCGGGCCTCCGCAATACGGCGGAGCAAGGCAATCGTTTCCTCAATCTCCTCAATGGGATAACTACTCGCGCAGTACGACTCCCGTGGTTGATTCCCGCGCGAGTACTTCCCCGTCAGCCTCCCCTGAGCCAGTGGCGCACAGCTTTGGAAGATAATCCCCTGGTCGCGGCAGACGCGGATCAGCCCATGCGTCTCCGGATGCCGTCTCAGCACCGAGTACTCGCACACATTCGTTGCCAACGGCAGGCGATATCGCGCCAACGCCTTCGCCATCCGCATCATCTGCTCAGCATCGTAATTCACCACTCCCACCGCGCGTGTTAGGCCCTGATCCACGCACTCCGCTAATCCCTTTGCCACCGTACGGATCGAGGAAGGGTGTAGTGTGCCATGTACCAGGTAGATATCCACATACTCCAGCCTCAGCCGCCGCAGTGATTCCTCCAGCTTCTTTCGCGGCGCATGCTGCCCTCCCGCAGTGAGGTTCACACCATCCGGTACAGCGAACCACTTGGTCTGCACGACGAACTCGTCCCGGGGGAGATCGGCCAATAGCTCCCCGCAGATCCGCTCGCTCTCCCCGCTGCCAAACGCCTGCGCGGTGTCGATCCAGTTGAACCCCGCGGCGCGGAGATGCTCCCAGGCTTCGCGGATTCGGGGCATGTCCCGCTCTGCGCGGTATGCCCATGTGGCGCTGTCCCCCCAGGCCCATGCGCCGATGCAGGCGTATGGTACCAGGGTGTCTACTTTGGCGCCCCGCATCAGCAGCCGGCTGTCGGCGTGGGGTGTCTCATGCTCTGGACGTACGTTAGGGACGTCACTGTGGCGTGGGTCCACGCGTTTGGGCTTGCCGGGGCGGCTGAAGCTGGAGACGCGTTGGAGGATCTCCTGTGCCATTGAAGATCTATCTAGGTAGGCTTAGACAGTCAAAACGTTTCGCAGCTTGTTATTCTCGTAACTAGACATTGCCTTATCGATGAAATTGATGATGGCGTCCTATGTCCATGGTTCAATGGTGGCCAGTGACAATGCTTGCCACATCCCTTTACATTAACAAGTCGATAGCCTTCAATGACCAAATTCCATTCAACCAGCCTCCTACAGTACCTAAAACATTTAACACTGTAAAAAAATCATCCCTGTACAAAACCCCAGAATCAAAAACGCCAGTATGCACTCGAACTTATACATGCTCAGCTTCCCCTCGCCGAGCGGCATCATGCACTCCAATCCGAATTTCAAACATCAAGTCATCAATTTCTCGTAGAGTCTCCCTGCCAATGGCAAGCTGCTGCACGTCACGGAGCACCCCGCGTAGCGATGCAAGGACGTCTGCACCAGTGACGGTGGCGGGAGTGGTCGTAGTACCAGGTTCCGCTTCATGGTTAACGTTGTCCGTTTGAGCGGCACGTGAAATGTAGTAATGAGGGACAGGCGCTGGGTCTGAGTCTTTCATTCGTTCATCGGTATCCCTCTTGTCAGGGGTCTGGTCGAGGCTCATGGGATGATCGTTAGCCTCCGCGGCTGGACTGATCAAGTCTGAGCTAGGGAGGTCTGGCTGCGGTTTGTTCTGCGCGGCAGCCGGAGTCTGGCCGTGTTGGCCATCAACCTCAGACTGCGTCTCAGGTGCTGGAGACGTTTGAGCCGGACTATCATTTGACTGCGGTAGGCCCTTCTCCGAACCCTCTGTTTGCATAGGCTCAGGGTCAGACGGCGGGGTCAGTGCGGGCGATCGTCCGGTAGATGGCGAGTCTGTTCCGGCCTCGTGCCGGCGTCGCTTGTTTCTTGGAGACCGTCGCGGCGTTGACCGATCCGACCTAGCAGGACTGGAGCTCGCTGGGGATGCAGCATCGCTGCTTGGGGCCGAATCCGTGCCAGCTTTCTTGGTGGAACGGCGCTTGCTTCGATCGACGCCAGAACTGCCCTCGGCTTTCCGCTTCTTCCGGGTCGATCGATCCTTCTCAAAGCTGGCTGCCAGTTTAGATTCTAGTTCCAGTTGGGATGCAACCTGGAGATCCATGTCGTCAAGATGCGAGTTGACTACAACAACATCGAAACTGTCTGCCTGTTCCCGCGACTCTGGTGATTCCCGCGGTGATGATTTGTTGCTGTCAGTACCTGAACGGCCGTCCTCGGCAGGACTTTCTTCAGCGGTGTTAGGAGGCGGAGGCGCTAATTCCGGAGTGATCTCGCGAGAGTTGGTTTCCTCGTCATTCACGAATTCATTCCGAGTGGTAGGAGAAGAGGGTTGCAACTGGAGAGACCGCCGAGCATCTCGCCGTGGTCCGTCTCGGACCTCTGGTGGCGAGGACGGGATCTCCGCTTCGAGTTTCTCCAGGGCTTGAATTGACGCCGGTCGTGTCCTGAACGCCTGCTCGGCTTGATGCTTCGCGCCAGGTGTGGGGGACGAGCCAGTGAAGACATCATCGCTGTCCGGACCCAAGGGCGGCGTTGGCGGTACCTCAGGGAGGGGCGTCCCGTCTCGGCTTTGACTCTTCTGTACGGCACGCCGTGTCTGGCCAGTTCTGACGGGGCTTGGAAGCGCCGGCGATGAGGAAGGAAGTTCCGGCAGATAAGACCCGGTGTTGCCGCCGTGTCGTTCCGCAGACGTCCGTTTGCGATTGATAACGGGTTGGCTCCCCGTAGCCGACCGCACCGGGGAAGAGCCCACTGACATAAACTCGGCCTGGTAATCATCACGGTGAAGGAGGTGGCGGGAAGTCGTCTCCACATGCGTACTGTCCGGTGATCCAGCACTGCGCATGACCGGAGAAGAGCTGGGTACTGTCGAACGAGGCCCCGAACTAGCCCGTTGATTAGGCCTCGTCACGTCCTCAGCCGGCTCAACAGCATCCTCGAATTGAGAGCCTGTAGTGCTGGGCATCTTCTCGGACTGACCCAAGTCAGTTTCTGATCTAGGGAGACGGAGATTGGAAAACATACTTGAGACTTTGGGCGCGAAGAGTGACCCGAAAGCTCCAATCTAACATGACTCTTGAGCTGATAAAGCGCTTCTTGCACAGCGGGTGGATAGGCGATTGACTCCAGACCAAACGTTGAATTCCACATCTCAATGAATCGAGTGACCGTAGTTTTGTGCACAGAAGTCAGACCGGCACTGATGATGGTCTGAAACCTTCGAAGTGTTGACGTATTGTGACTTATGGCTCTGCAGAGCAAATTCACAGTGACCAGCGAGAGAGCACGACACTGCGAAGTCAGCAAAATAGATTGGAAAAAATGGGGATGGCTTAGACTCACAGAAGTCCACAATTCCTTGTCGGCGCCGTCAAGACGGTGCTCCGCATCTCGTATCCATAGCGCGAGCGAAGCCTGTATCCGCTCCAAGACGGCAGTGCGGAACGAAAACGCACCCTTATCCAACCACAACTCCAATGCCTCCATGAGCCTCGAGATGTCCCCGCTTTCTATCTTTGGTGCTTTGTAACATTCAAGCAAGACCTTTTCAACAGCTTCCAAGAGCTTGCTGGGGAATAACTCCTCTCGGACATCAATGCCATGGTCAAGACGTTCGGGGGACATAGCCGGGTTGGGCAGATGCCAATGTACCGACGCTGCCTGGTCGATCAAGGTTTCGAGGTGCAAGCAGATCTGCTGGGAGTTCAAATCTAGAAGGGCTGCTGCCAAAGGTTCAATGACGAGCATCGCGATTCCACGGTCTCCTTTATCCGCTCTCACAGTGCGAACGAGCAACTCGACCAGCGCGTTCCAGTCCCGATGCGCGTCGCGGAAGCATGCCCCACGTGAGATGATCTTGAAGAGACTTCCGTACTCACGGCCCACGGAGCTACTGCGGTCCTTCATCGATTCCGCTGAAAAGGTTCGCGCACACATGGCAGTGTAACTGGCAATGACTTCCCAGGCCTGGCGTTCCAACGCCGGGGAACGTGGTGGCCGCCGTGTTGCTTCAGCCGAACATACTTCAGTGCATTTCAACAAGAATTCAAGGCGGGACGCGCATGAGGATCGGCCTCTGTATGCGGGCTCAAGAAGGGCGGTTATTACGTTCGAATAGAGCTGGCTCGTCTCCAGGTCATGAGAGCTGACTAATCGAAGAAGGTGCATGAATGGAGAATCCAGATTGGTGTCGCTCTGCGACGTTCGATGACGGGTCGGTGTGTTGGCCGCCTGGAACGTCTCGTCGGCGGTTTTTAACAGTAGCTTGTCTGTAAACGGAGCAGGTCCAATGGTCGAAATCATCGAGCCTGCCAGGAAAGAGAAACGCTCCAAGAAATCCTCCGCGGTTCTGGCATTCAATGACGATGGTGCACCGTGCCAAATACGCTGAAACAGGCCAACAATGCTGGCAACGGCCTGCATCAGTTCCGCTGATGCTATAAGCTCTTTGTTAGAAGCATCAGCTAACGCCCGACAAAGGTGGAGCCAGGCGGTTTCGATCGGCGCGTTCGCGTTCTTGGAACGTTTCCAATCCGATGACTTGAAAAGAACGTCGATGACCTGGAGCACTGAGGATATCCGCGATCGAACCCAGCGGCAATCCAAAGGCAAGAGATCGGCCGCATCCAAGGGGCGACCCTCTTCGACCTTGTGTTCAGTCCAAGCTCTCGCCTGGGAACTCCACAATAGGGAAGACAGTGTGCGACAGGCACAGTCAGTGAGCAGCGGCAGCGACGCAAACATGGAGGTTATGGGTTGCTGGACGTAGCATTCCCAGAGGAAATCAATGCGGTCAAAGGAATTCGAGGGGTGGAATCCATAGTAGAGTAGGTTGTAGTAACTAGAAATCACCGTCGAGTTGATCGCACCATGTTGCTTCTCGCCTTTGATCTTGCGTTCGATATGGGAAAGAATTGGGACGCTGAGCCTCTTCATCATGGACCGGCTGGTGGTTTCACTTGGTCCGATGGCGGCGACGAATCGGTCCCAAGCGGAGAAAGCACTGGCTTTGATTGCTGGCTCGCTGCAATTGAAGCATTTCTGCACGATCAGGGTCCATTCCTTGAAATGATGCCACTGCTCGATGCGAAATTTTCTGCTCCGCATCAGCAGGACGAGGATGGCCCAAATCTGCGGGACATGCACGCCACTCTCAACCGGGGTCATCAGGCGCGCCAGCATCCGGGTCCGGATCTCCGACACCATCCGATGGCCATCGGGTAGCTCCTTGTCGAAGTAGTCCAACACCGTTTTGGAGACCGCGGCGTTGGGGCCCAGCTCCGCAATGATCCTGTGAGCCACGTCAATGGCTCTGGATCTAATCACGGAAGCCGAATTAAGCAATGCTGCAATGAGGTTTTCTATCCATAGTTCTGGATGGGATGCCAGTATTGTCTTGGGTAGGTGGTGATAGACGTTTAAGCGGTAGATGAGAATGTTGGTGCCGCTCACGCGACTGTGGATGTCACTCATAACCGAGAGAATGCGTGTGCATCGAGACGCCGTTAGGATTTTTGGAGGGAATTCCTGTGCCAGGACGTGGGCAAAAAGGTTGAGCACAGCTTTGGGTAGCTTGCACTCTTGCAGAGCGTTGAGGGCATGGTCGATCATAAACACCCTGAACTCGTCCGGCAGCTGCATAGAGATTGACTTGTTGCAAGAGAGCAAAATGCCCAGTTTCAATGCAGAAATCACCAGATTCCTCTCCATCACGTTTTCCTTTTCAAAATCGCGGGTCACATCGCGTTGAATGAAGTAGCACAGCGTGTCCAACTTGCCCGCGAGGGCGTCGCAATCGGGGACATCTTCGTAGCTCTTCCACATCCCAACCAATTGTATGTACGCATCAATACGGGAACTGAGCAATTCGCCCGCCAGCTGCTGCGTGGTCGACTCCAGCAACATCTCGAGCGACTGGGTTGGCTGCGGGCTTTGCACATTCGGGTCGGCAACCGTCGGCGGGCCCCCTGTTGACTTGAGGATCGACTTGATGGGCCGGCATTCACTGGAGGGTGGCAGGGCTCGAACTGGGGACGGGTCTGTGAAGCTGGGCGGTTTGATGTAGTTGGTGAAGGGGGAGAAATTGACTTTCTTGGGCCGGTTATTTGAACTTCCGCTCGTCACACCGGGTGCCGATGGCGGAGAGACTCGGGGAGTGTCGAGCAAGGTCGAGGATCGCGCCGCATCTTGTGCAATGCTCTCGTAGTGTGCCGACGGCGCTGCCTTTGGCGATGTGGGCGGCTGAGCCGGGTAGCCACTGAGTACCTCACCCATGGTTTCCTATGGGGATCACGGTAAACCGCGGGAGAACGACCCTGCAAGTCGCATTGCTGGGGAGGAATAAGTCAGACCGTCGGATCACAGGCTGGCGGCCATGCCTGGGAGCCCAGCGATGAATTGAAACCGGGATAACAAATGTTACGTGCACGGAGAAGCGTGCTGCAGCTGCGAAATGACGCGCCGCGTGACGTTTGTGGCTGGTGCACGCGTAAAGTGGTGCGCCATGCGCCACGGGTGTCGCGTTTTGCGGCCTCAGGCTAAATCACGTGACATATACTGTGGCTGATTCCGCTAGCCATTTGCGGTAATATTGATTTATCCCATAATTTCGTAATTTACCTATTGTTTCCGGTTAAGCGTATATGTACCGTCTATGCGCATGGAGACCCGCAAACAGCAAACAAGGGCGAAAGAGGAGGTCCCGGCCTGGAGCTTTGCTGGGTTCAGCGCCCCAAGCGCGAACCTCCTTATGTCCGGGTCGACAATTGGTGGCGCCTGACCAGCATGATCGGAATCTCGCAGCGATCTGCTTCGTAGTGCTACATCAGTGCTACCTACTGTAGTAAAGGTTGCTAGGGTTCGGGACGGGAGTGGATGGCGTCGAGCTTGGTACCTTAGAGAATTGGAGGCTCCCGAATTCAATGGAGAGCGCTTCGACTTCCCGGACAGCCGAGATTTGCGCGCTGTAATTGATTATCTTGATGAGTGAAGGAGAGAGAGATAAAGACGCCATCGTTGCAGTCCCTCATCGCATTTCTCCAGCAAATTGTAAGAGTTCCCGATGGATTCGCTTCTTGAATCTTCGGTCGCCAGTGGACAAAGCGTCTCAGTTTTCTGGGGCCCAGCAGACAATCTCGTCGCGCTGCGCTCATCAAAACGCTCGCTCCGGTCTTTTTCGGGTCGCCGAGTCTCCTCTTTTTCTGACGCTTTACTGTTCTCGTGAAGGCTCCTTTGTCCGAGAAATCCTTGGCCGTGGCTTTCCCCCCTCCGTCCAGTCAATCCGCCCCGGACACCCCCACGAACTCCCCGCACCAAAGGACCTTCAAAACTAGCAGTGAAAATCTGTCAAATTCTCCGTCCTCTGACAGCTCCTATACTCTCCCGGATGCCCGAATTGTGACTGGGAATGCAGTCATCTGGCATCATGCAGGCCCCAGAGTTAACCGGCAAAGGTGCGTGTGTCTCGTGCTTGGCCATCTGGCATGTGAAAGATGGCCAGCTCGCGCGACATGCTAATGCGGCGGTGATGCAGAGAAGTTGGAGGAGGTCGGCCGACTGGTGGATCAGCTCGAGCAAGACCTTTCGGAGAAGAAGCTGTTATCGTCTCGTAAGTGAGCCGGAGCTGCGCAGTGTTGTGCAGCTGTCTGACGAGTAGATGCTGCTTTACAGAGAAGGTGAAAGCTCTACTGGCGCTGCGACAGTACGGCACAAAGCCCGAGAATGCGGACCCGATTTATTCGCAAAGAGTATCCCCCATTTCTTCCTGGAAATTTCCACCGGATTGAACATCACTAACACGGCTTAGGGGATCAACGTCCTCTCGAAATATGGACTCGAAGGCGAAACGTCGGACATCCGCCGGGCCGCGCTACGATGCATCGCCAATGCGCTGCTCCTCAACAGCGACATGCGCCAGATCTTCGTGGATACTGGATACGGACCGAAGTTGGTTGCGCTGCTAAGGGTACAGGACCATGGCCAGAGTCGGTTGGTATGCCGTCGCTGACTTGGCGCAGACGGACAACTCGGAAGACGAGATGATCGTGTCGCGGATCCTATTCTTGACAACGTACGATACCAATATGGACTTTGATGCACTCATCAGGAAACACTCGTTGGGTGACCACATCAACTATGTATAACACCACCGACACCCAGACTGTGGATCTGCAGCTGACCCCAGGCAGCAAATCGCCCGGCACTCCAAACTGTTCCAGAAGAGCGGCGGCAAGAAGTACTCTCAGATTGATGAGCTGGCCCTGACGGATACCCTGAAACTGGTCTTCAACATTGCCAAGCTCTACGCCGACCTGGCCGAAACCTTTACGCCGTCGATCCCTCACTTGTTCAAGATTATCAGCCGCATCGACATCCCGGAGAGGCCCCTGGACGGATTGATCGGCTACATCATCAATGCACTCTCCACCCTCGATCTGGAGGAGAAGCCAGGCCGTTTCGAGAGCAGTCCGCTCTTCCCGAAGCTCAACCAGCAAAACTCGAACGTCGACAAGCTTATCAACATCCTCGATGTCGCGGTGTCGGTCTACAGCCCAGAGGATCTGGAAGCCAAGGCGGTGCCGTTGCTGCATCTGCTCATTACCATGTACGAGCTTGCGCCGGATGGGCCAAAGAAGTATATGCAGTGGCTGCTTCTTCCAGAGGAAAACGATCGCAGTGTCCCCATCGGGCGCAGTGACACCCTGGCCTCGAAGCTCCTGCGCCTGTCGACGTCGCACAACATGCACCTCAAGACGGCCATCTCGGAACTGATGTTCGTTCTGTCTGGCAAGAATGCCGAGAACCTTACCAAGAACATCGGCTACGGATTTGCTGCAGGCTTCCTCGCTTCTCGGGGCCTGGAGATCCCCAAGAACGCCGGCGAGGCCTTTGCCACGAACCCTACGGACGGAAGTGGCGGCTTTGA
Organism: Thermomyces lanuginosus; assembly: GCF_041956635.1. Taxonomy (NCBI): domain Eukaryota; kingdom Fungi; phylum Ascomycota; class Eurotiomycetes; order Eurotiales; family Trichocomaceae; genus Thermomyces; species Thermomyces lanuginosus. The sequence goes on along the minus strand of NW_027192365.1, from coordinate 72,173 downwards.
TCCCGACATCAATCCCATTACTGGTCAGCGATGGGATGCAGAGCCCAAAGACGAGGGTCCACCCATGTCTAAAGAGGAGAAGGAGCGGGAAGCAGAGCGATTATTTGTGCTGTTTGAGAGGTATGTCTCTGTCGTTTTACGCGAAGGACGAACCATTTCTGACCCAAACTTTACTACAGAGCAAGACAGAATGGCTTTATCAAAGAGCATCCGGTGGCTCAGGCCGTCCGTGAGGGAAGAATCCAGGAGCTTCCCGACAGCGAGGATGATGACAGCGACTGAATGATTCATGAATATCGCAGTTACATGGTGTACTAAATTGTCTAATAACGGCTGATCTCATATAAAATACTTCGGAATCTTACTCTTAAATTGTGTCTAATACAAGGTTAACTTCATAAAACAAGCAGCTTCGGAGCTTTGTCCTCTGCGCAAGGATGGTAGTTGTCAGCCTGAGGCATCAAGCCGAAGTGACATCAGGCCGAGTGGGCCGCGTGGGATTTTTTGCGCGGGGTGATCATACATCTTTAGCAAAATCGTGACTTCAATAAAGACACCAAATTGAGTTAATTTGACCTTTGATAGTTCAATCGATCCTGATCGCGTTCTCTCTGAAGTGAATAATCGCAACCATGTCGCTCCCAATCGATCCCAACAAGGCAGATAACCTTGAAGAAGTGCGCTCTGCCCACTACACTTTTCCCACCACCACCGACAGCGTTCCACTGACCATAACCACAGATTGAAAAGCAATTCGCTGTTAAAGGCACGGCATATTTCCCATAAGCGCGCATTCGTTCGATCGACACTGTTCCACTGACACACATATCCCAACAGCCGTCGAACATCTAGAGGCATACTGGGGCCTCCTCGAACGAGTCCCCGGCTCCCAACTGCGCCTGACCAAAATGGACGACGAGATCTATGAACACTTTAAGCGAGAATTCCCCGAATTCGACCCGAGCAAGCCCCTCAACGAGGACGAGATGAAGAGTAAAGAGGGCAAGGAGCGCTGGCGCAAGTTCATGAGCGAGTATGAGAAGAAGATTGCGGATTATAACTTTGGGACGATTCTGCGGATTGATCCCAAGACGGAGTATGATCAGCATACGACGATATTTGGTGGGTTTTCTTTCCCCCCAGTCGAAGGGGTGGTTGAAAGAGAGAGAGAGCTGTGAACTGATATTTTGATAGCGATGCGGATGCAGTTTTATGCTATTGAGATTGCGAGGTACTTAGGCTTCCCTATCAAGTTCTGCGAATGTTGAATGCTGATTACTGGCCAGGAATCGTGCGGGTTTGAACGATTGGGTTTATGAGAGGGCGCAAAAAGCAAAGGGGCAGTCCTCATAAGCGAGCGCTCACCTTCAATAGGTGTTTCTGCCCTTGAGTGAGTCATTGCGGCGTCGCCCGGGTTTCTATATATCGGGACAGCTTTCTCGCCGCAATCTCCTCCCCGCGCCGAGTTCATACCATTGGCTCGTCCTTCGGCTTGGAATAAATACATGAGGTACTTGTTTGGGTCAAGCAGGAATCAGGGCGTGTTGCACTGTCCGCATAGTCAACCAGATGTTAATCATATTATCTAGTTGATACCCTTACTGATCCGAGAGTTTCTGGCTATCTCCAGACGTAGGATCCTGGAACGAAACAATGAGATTCATGCATGAAAATGGACATTGGATGCAGAAGAGGAACAGGTCACATGATATACATAACCCGCATGCGGGATCATCCATGGCAGAACAAAGAGGAACAATAATACCAGCATTCTCAGATCCTCTGTATTGTTCCTTGCTTGCAATTCATCTATCTCTGTGTTTTTGCTCACTTTATCACTGAGAATGCGAAGCGAAGGACAAGGCTTGAACTTGTATGTTTACAAACTGAATTCAGAAAACAATTGCAGTTCACGATTTACTTCAACACCAGCCATGGCATGCGGCTTAGGCGGCTGTGGTTGCTGTTACTCTCGGCGACCAGGCTCGTTGCCACGGTTCTTTTCTGTTCCGTTTGGTTAACGGAGAGATTTCTCTCCTTCTGCACGCATGGAGTTGTCTCTTCCTGTCCACTATCAACATTGCTCATCCGCAGATACTCGGCTAGATCGGCGAATAGTGACGATAACAATCGCAACAACATGGCCGACGACTTCTGGACAAAGGACTCCTCTGCAGATAATGCAGATAGCTTGCTGCACGCATGCTTGCCATCTCTCTTTGCGTTCACGGCGTTTAGCCACGTTCCCGTGCTCACTGCTGCGGTGTTCTTCACCGTGTGCACTGCCCTAATCAACCCCATCTTTGCACTTTGTCTGGGGAAGATGTTCCAAACTTTCACGGACAGGGGCAATGGGAATCTGAGCGGTAGTCTGTTTTTGATGGAAGCGTCTCGCTATGCTGCTCAGCTTGCCACCCTCGGCGGCATCAGCTGGGTGTGCAACGCGGCGTTCCTCTTCTTCTGGATGACGTTTGCAGAGTTGCAAGCCAAGAATGCGCGGAAGAGACTCTTTGAGCAGTTGCTGACACGGGAACTTGTGTGGTTTGATATGCGGGGGGAAGGAATGGGTGCTTTCCTTGCTAATGTGCACAAGTGAGCATTCATTCCTTTTTGCTTTTAGACTTGCAGTCTGATCAATTGGATAGACAAATTCGAGAGCTGCAAATTGCCACAGCTCAACCTCTCGGGCTCAGCATTCAGTACTCGATCCGGGCAATCAGCGCCGTGGTTCTCGCATTTGTGATCTCGTGGAAGCTGACGCTGGTCACTCTTGCAACTCTGCCTTTGACTTGCATTGCGTTGATCATGCTGGGAACCAAGATGAAGCTGTTCATGAATCAGCAGCAGGAGGAGCTGACGGAGGCGTCAAAGCTCATCCACGACGCATTCAGTTCGATAGAGGTCGTCAAATGTTTCAACGCACAGTTCCGCACTTACTGGCGCTTTCTTTCCTGCATCCGAGTGGCCGCCCACTTGTATCACCGGGTGGCAGCGTTCAGTGCCTTCCAGCTCGCTCTGGTCCGTTTCGTCACGTTCTCCATGTTCGTCCAGGGGTTCTGGTTCGGCAGCAAGCTCGTCCGAACCAGTGATCTAACAGCGGGACAAGTTCTGACCACGTTCTGGGTCTGCTTGATTGCCATCCAGGCGATCGAAACGGCGACTGAGCATACACCGGCTCTGGAACGCGGCAAAATAGCAGCTGCAACGCTGCAGTCGTATCTCCGAAGTCAGAAGTGGCTCACTCAAACGCCTGATGCGAGCCTGAATGATGTCTTCCCTGATATTGGGACGAAGAACATTGTGCTTTCCAGGGTTGGTGGTACTCAATGCATCCTATTCTCCCTCAGACTAATCGACAGTAGGTCTCGTTTGCGTATCCTCTCCAGTCCAGTCCCGTCCTCCAGTCGGCAAGCCTGATCTTCCCTGCCGGAAAGACAACCTTTATCGTCGGCCGCAGCGGTGCTGGAAAGAGTACCGTGTTGAATCTGCTCCTGCGGTTCTACCGACCAACCACGGGAGATATCTTCATTGGCGACGCTCCTCTGGAGTTAATCAATCTCTACTGGTTGCGGAAAAACATCACACTCGTCCATCAAAACTCGCTCCTTTTCAACGAGACGCTTCTGGAGAACATCATGCTAGGCGCTGGCGACATGATGGAGGATACTGTCACGCGAGTGGATCAAGCCTTGACGACGGCGAATCTGCACGGTACCGTCCGCCATCTACCGCAGGGTCTGCACACCCTAGTCGGCGAGGGTGGAAGTGCTCTGAGCGGAGGCCAGAGGCAACGAGTGGCAATTGCACGGGCCAGGATGAGAGATACTCCAGTTCTCATCCTGGATGAGCCCACGAGCGCGCTCGATGCCAAAAACCGGACAGTAATCATGGATGCCATCCGCACGTGGCGCCAGGGCAAGACAACCATCATCATCACGCATGATTCCGCCAATATTCTGCCAGGTGACCTAGTCTACGTGATGGATGGTGGTCGCACTGTTGCCTTTGGAAGTAAGAGCCAGTTGATGGAACGGAACTTATGGAACTTCGCGACCGATGATGGGCGTCGATCGGTATCTGGTTCGCAGTCCTCCCTGGAGGGCAGCCAGCTGTCCTCGCACATCTTGGAGGAATCATACCTGAGCCCCGGCAATCAGCAAGATACACACTCGCCGGAAATATCTGGGAACAACTCCCTGCAGGAAGACTCCATCCTGAACTGCTACATGACCGAACCGCCGCCAACCGCAACTTCCTTTTCCTCTGGTGACCATTCAAGCAGCCGGCCCATCATCCCGGAACCGGAGAGGATGTCAAGGAGCTCCCAGCCAGCCAGCATCGGATCCTCAAACACCATTCGCTTCTGGCTTTCCAAGCTGTCAGCAACCCAGCCTCCAGGGGGCCAAAGTGCTGAGCCGCAACTGTCACTGTTTAAGACCGTCCTTACTGCGCCGTCCGTCCTCAAACAGCAGCAACAATGGCTTCTCGGGCTTGCCGTGACCTGCGCCCTCTTTCACTCCGCTTCAATGCCGGTGTTTTCGTACATGCTCTCTCAGCTCTTTCGCTCGTTCTATGCGGAGGAAAATCGCGCACAGGTGGCCAAGAAGTGGTCCACTGCAATGCTCGGACTTGCCATGGGAGACTCTGTCGTCACGTTCACTCTCTTTTATCTCCTGGATTATTGCGGCCAGGCATGGATGGATTACCTGCGGGACGAAGCAATGCGGCGGACCCTCGACCAACCCCGCCAGTGGTTCGAAGAAAAGGAGCACAGCCCGCTGCAACTGACGGCATGCTTTGATCAGAACGCCGAAGGAATCCGAAACTTTCTCGGCAAGTTCGTCGGTTTAAGCCTGGTTGCCCTCTTCACTGTACTGATCACACTTTGCTGGTCCTTCACCCTGTGCTGGAAATTGACTCTGATCAGCCTGGCTTGTGGACCCGTCGTGCTAGCCATCAGCAAGGGTTTCGAGGTGGTGAATCGAAAGTGGGAGTCTGAATCCAGCCGCCAGCAGGGGGCAGTGGCCGACGTCTTCTCCGAGGCCTTCACGGACATTCGCACGGTTCGGTCGTACTTGCTGGAGGATCGATTCCGGCTGCGGCATGCTCATGCTCTTCGGGATGCCATTCGTATCGGACTTTGCCGCGGCGGATTCTCTGGGATCTTCTTTGGTCTGGGGGAATCGGCAATCATATTCATTAGTGGTGAGTTTTAATTTCTTGGAAACGTTGGGCACTGCTGAGATTGGCAGCGCTGCTGTTCTACTACGGAGCGGTTCTCCTAGCTGGCGAGGAATTTGGCGTCACCGACATCATCACTGTGTTCGCCATGGTTTTGTTCAGTATCGGCTATGTAATCACAATCATCTCCTGGGGTACGTTGCATCTCCTCGCGTTCTTTTCTCAGGGGCCAGTACTGAATTCCTGCAGTTCCGCAGGTCAACTCGGCGTACGACGCTGCGGCGCGGCTGATCCAGCTCTCACGGCTGCCATACGCCTCTTCGTACGAACACACCGGCCGACAGCGCAGGTTCGAGCTCTTTCCCATCAAATTCAACCGCGTGAACTTCCGGTATCCCCAACGGCCCGACGTCGAGGTGCTGCGGGACGTGTCAATCACGATCCCGCCAAATTCGTGTGTCGCTCTCGTCGGCTGTTCCGGGTCTGGTAAGTCTACCATCATCTCACTCCTGCTGGGCCTGTATCCTACCACCACCGGAGGACCTCATGTACCGCCGGCCATCACCTTTGGCGGCACGGACATCACCCGCATCCATCTGCCGACCCTGCGCTCCCAGATCGCCGTCGTCCCGCAGCACCCGTACCTCTTCGCTGACACGATACGTGCCAACATCACCTACGGCCTCGACCCAACCTCACGGCTCAACACCGCGGGCAACGTGATCGCTGCCGCCGAGGCAGCAGGGATCGACGAATTCATCCGGTCGCTGCCGCAGGGCTACATGACACCCGTCGGGGCGGGCGGCATGACGCTGTCCGGCGGCCAGGCGCAGCGCGTGGTGATCGCGCGCGCACTGGTCCGCCGGCCGCAGGTACTGATCCTGGATGAGGCTACGTCAAACCTGGATGCGGAGTCTGCGGAGGTTATTAGACAGACGGTGCAGAGGCTTCGGTGCGTGCCACAACTTACGGTGATCTTGATCACGCACGCAAGGGAGATGATGCAGATGGCGGATCGGGTTGTGATGATGGATCAGGGAATGGTAGTTGAGGAGGGAACGTATGAATCGTTGCTGGGGAGACCGTTTGGAAGGCTCCGTGAAATGCTGTCTGTGGAGAGCTGATTCGACTCCCTTACGTGAGCCGTGTGACTGCTGATGCCTTAGGAGTGATGTGTTGAGATTAGTACTCTATTTGAGGGACCGTATACTACCAACACTCCTGCTATGGTCAATAACTTCAATAGATTCTATACTTATTATATACTTATGATTCAGTCACGAAATCCGGAGATCTCTTTTAGTCTTTCGTCTCCTGAATGGCATATGGCATATGAAGCAAGGTACCTCATTTATCGACAGAGCATGAAGTCGGGAGTGTTTGCCAGTTCCGAATCCGACGGCAACTCTGCGCGCTTGAGAGAAGCATCGAGGCTCGAATCACATATCAGTTCTGAGTAAGCTCGTCCACAATGAAGACAGAATGCCGGCTTCCTGTAACAGGCCCATCAGCGGGTGGATATATGAAGGCTCCATGGCGGCGTGCACTCGTCCTGTCGGTGCAATAGGTACTTTGTTGCTGTTGACTTTGCGGGATGAATGATGGCCATGCCTCTTCTACACTAGCGACTTCATCCTTTGACCGGGCTTTGACGGTTGATGGCAGCATTTCGGCAGCGATTGCCACTGCTTCTTCTTTGCTTTTTCGACTCACTTGACAGGTCACTGTCCAAGTTGACGTCCAGAAAGGAAGCAGGCAAGCCTAGAAAGTTGATTTAAGTTCAATAAAATTAGAAATAGGCTCTGTGAGTTGCTCAAGGAAAAGAGGTTAGTGTTATTACCATATTAGGCTAGTACCTGATGATGCTAATCGGACTAGCCTCATAGAGTTAGTCCCAACGCAACATCCTCGATGCTCTGATTGGTCCAAATGCCTACACATCTGGAGAAAGCCATCAACAATGCTCGGCCCCAGAATTCATTCCTGAGGCTGAGACAAACAAGCCTTGAGCTAAACAAGGATGCGGCGAATCCATCACGGCAGATAACAGTCCCTGGAGACAGGAGACGGGATAATATATGCGATATATGCGATGATTTTCTTCAATTTACAGCCATGAGCCGCTGCGACTAGTCCGTTCGTTAAGCTCAGCGGTGAACTCAGCTATGACGGAGAGTATCCGTTCTACGGCTAGACAAGCCACAGTTGATTGCGTCGGGCCCTAAACTCACTCAGCACCGAGCCACCTCATAAAAATAATACCGTCCCCAGCTTGCCAGTAAACATTATCGATAGGGTGGTGATGGGTGTCCAGTCCAATAGCCCCTGGATGTGAACGAGTCAGCCGCCATCATCCATCATGATGCTTCACTCGCGCAGTGAGTGGGCTGGGCCGGGCCTGACAGCCAGGACGACGTCATCACTGTCACTGCGAGCAGAGCAGAACAGCGACAATCGGGATAACAGTGGTGCTCGTTTGGAACTGGTAGGTGCATTTGATCCTCGTGTGAGTTAGTAGTTCTGGGTTGACGCAGTGTTCTGGAAAGGTCGGAGTCGTGATCGGCTTGACATTCGCTGGGATGATCATCCTGTACTCCATGCTGCGATGTATGCGAATAGCTGGTTTCCGGCCGGTTCTGCTCCCGGGAAAGTTCCTGAAGCAGGCATGGGAGAATTGGCACCCTGCCGCCTCGGGCCGATATACAAAGCCGTCGCATCTTCCTCTCTCGCAACAGGATGTTGACACGTCTTACCACGGCTCGGGGGGTTTGTCCGGAACCCAGTCCAATATGCCGCGCCGCGAAGCCTCAGTCCGGTCCGTCATCACGCTCCCTGCCTATAGTCCCGTGCCGAAACCAGAAGAAATGGTGCTGGGGCGGGCCGGCGAACGCGCCGGCATGGATATCGTGGTGGAGTTCCCCGAGACTGCGGAGGAAGAGGAGGCGCGGCGTGAGGAGGAGATGGAGTCGCTATACCGGATCCGGGAGCGGCGACGGCAGGAGCTTGCGCACCTCGAAGAGTATCGGCGGCAGCGACAGGAAGCTCTCGCTCGGGGTGACCACGAGCTCGTTCGGGCACTTGATCAGCGACGTCAGGCCGGACGACTGTCCGACCCCGAAGGTATGACGGCCGCGGAGATGCTGGCGGAGCATCGCTCACGGCCTCGCGGCCGTCGCGTGTCAGAGGTCACGTACGCCGATGTCGGTCTTGTTCGCCACGATGGCTCGCGGGTGCGCAGTCCTTCTGGTGAATCGGATCGGCAACCTTTGCTCGAAGACCTTGCTCGGCGATCCATATCGTCTCTGCACAGCCGTGTGCACTCGGGTGCCTCTTCCTTATCAGCGGCGTCTTCAACTTCTTCCCTAAATTCTGGTCGTCGCTACAGTTCACAGAGCGACGTACGACCCGATCAGGACGATGGCGACTTGGCAGCCTTGCGCATCCCACCGCCGGAATACGAGGCAGCGGATTGGGGAGAAGCGCCACCGTATGAGTCGCCAACAGAGGATCGACGCCATCTATCGTCCAGCTTGCCTGTTATCCGGATCGATCCGGCATCAACCAGTGCTACCCCAGTTGTGGCTTCGCCTGCTACTCCTCGTCCGCCTGACGAGGTTCCTTCGACTGACCAGCCCGGTCAATGACCCATGTTTTTCACTGTGTGGATTTGGATATCTTGAATCATTTTCTACATTGCACGATGGAGCCTGGCGTTGGGAGACCCTTTTGCATATTTCGGAAATACGGTGTTGAAGTATATTCTATCATGAATCATGGTGCCATGAGTGATGCTCTTTGTTCCTGTAATTAGACCTTGATACCGTTGGATACACTCGTGGCTGTCATACCCCTATACGTGCATAAAACATATCGTGTGAGCTTGACAGATACAGTTAGACCAATGTCCAGTTCACAATCTATGGAATCCTTCGATCCTGATTTCTATAGTCTGCCGTAGTGAGAGAGTTGAACCTGGATTTGAAAGACCCCGGATTTCGAAGAGGGTGTAGAGTTAGGGTTAACCTAAGTCCACCATGCTACGATCCCGGCTATCGCTGATTTCCGAACGACTTTACTAGAAAATCAACCTTAGAACAGAGACTTGTTTCCTGTGCTTCGTATGAGAACGTCCTTCATTGTACATTGCCGCGCTTGTTTACCGAGGCATAGGAATATTGATCGTTGAACGGCGTACCGACTTCTAGTCCCTCCGAGATCCTTAGGCAGGAAAGCTACCTATGCTCTACATAAACTCAGAGCAGCATGGCAATGTAAGAGACATATCAGTTGGATCTCATTGGGACGGTGTTATGGACATGAACCGTCCCGGTGAAAGCAATTGGCCGCAATCTCTCCTCATGCTTCCCTGATTAAGCTGTAGCGCAAGAACCTTCATCCTAGTCACTACCTTGTGCATTGGCAACGGCCCCTTTCTTTGCTGACAGGCTCTCAATCTCCTTATGAAAACTACTTTCCACATCATTACCATATCCGCCGCCTTGTGTGTTGAGATCTGCGCCATTCTCAAGGAGAAACTCAACCAGACGATGGTTTTCGAAATAAAAAGCGGCCTGAAGAGCAGTGCGTTGCACTTCCAATCGGCAATGTATAAGCGTCCTATCTCGGAGGACTCGGGAAGTCGCTCCAGCGGTAGTTAGGCCCTGTTGAGAGGGCAGGGACATCATTGCAATGGAATTTCCATTACCGTCAGATACGGTAGTCTTCCCGAATCACTTTGCTTTGGACGAGAAGTGCATATTTCCAGGACCCAGTTATCCCCTGCGGTTGTTTGAACAATGAGATCTCTCAACAGTCGTGAGATCAATATGAGAGCACAGAAGCAACTATCGAGGGAGCAACCGGAATGCTCTGTTGCGAGTTCTTGGAAGTCAGTATGGCTTCGCACTGCAACATACTATATATTAGGTCTATCCACTACATGTTGACAAGTGCCATGAAAGTGCTATGAAGCGCTAGCTACTAAAAGGTGACAGTCATTCATAGTATTGGTCGGTTCTGCGACCAGTACGAAGGCACAGGTCGAGGAAGAGAGGTGAGCAGGCCAAATCGGCCGGAGAGGGAAACTGCGCTAATCCGGTTTCGGGCTAGCGTTGATCACCTGTAAACAAACCCAGCCATCCGATTCTCTCGCTTCAATGAGCAACATAAACATTGCTGCCGGTTGTTTGCGCGCATCGTTCGAATTCTCTGTATATTAATTTCCGGGGCTTGTGTACAGTTTGTTGCCCTCGATTTTCCGAGTGCATACCAGATATTACTCCCCGGTTCAGCGCACACCCCTTTGTCGACACGGCGTGATTCACGCGATCTTTTGAGTACAACGACCGACAGATTGCTGAACAACGATCCATTCGCATCGGTACTTGGCCGCATGGATAGTTTCTAGACATTTTTCTTGCTGCTCGTCTCTGTCTTTCTCAGCCATGTCGCGTTCGCCCAACACGCGACTTGAAACAACCCACACCTCCCTCACCATGTCCGACTTTGACCCTGAACACGAAGCCATCGTGTCCACCAGACAGATTGATCAAAGCGATCAATTGCCGGAATTGCCGAAGAGTTTCAGAAAGAGCCAATCGCCACCGCGTCAGGAGCCGGACTACGCGATTGACACGTCCACCATCGAACGCGCGTTCCCAGAGTTTTCCGACATTGAGTCCTCGGGGGACAACGACGACGACAGCGAGATTTCGGTCGAGGTGGGACGCGGCGCGAAGTTGCAGCATCGCCTTGATGACTCACGCAATTCGATTCTCAGCGCCGAGGAAAACGTGCGCGCGTCGTCGCCGGCAATCCGCATTGATTATCCCGTGACGACCGGTGCGTCCAAATCAGCCATGCGGAGCTCGTCGCGGCGCGTGTCTGGCACAGATAACCTGCGCAAGGATGCGCAGATCCGACGCGCAAGCCAAGTGCTTAAAGAGCACGCAGACTCGGCATCGAGTGGTCGCGCAAAGGGGTCCTCGGGCCGCGCGGCCGAGGGGCGACGCACGTTGTCCGAAATGCACGCCAAGGTCCGCGACACGTACGATGGTTCGTACATTAGCGACGAGAGACCTCAGGCATTTACGGTCAATACGCGTGCTACTCGGTTCAGCAATGTCTCCGCTCAGGTCGCCGCCGCGGTGGACCAGGCGTCGCGCGACGCACGGGATAGACGGAGTTCGCGTTATGTTTCTGCCAACGGGACATACACCGCATCCACCATTCCTGAGAATGGGACCTACCAGTCTTTTGTGCTCCCAGATCTGCCGAATCTCTCTGATCTTGTCTCGGGCGTGTACGAGGATGGCACTCCGGTATTTAGCCGACAGAACAAACGGTCCACCCGTTTTGTCTCTCCTCCTCCCGATGACCGTGACGAGTCAGGTCATGTTCCTGTCGAGGCGGTGCCGATTCCAGAGGATGAAAAGGTTTTATTCGTCTCGTTGAAGCTGATGCAGGAAAAGGTTGCCGCTTTGGAGATGGCAAAGACGGAAGCCGAGAAACGCCTAGATGAGCTTCGACAAGAGAATCATCAACTGCGGACAGAAAAGTCTCGGCGTCAGAAAGAGCAGTATGACCGCGTAAAGATGTTTGGAGGGGACGAGGGCCGTATAGAGCGGCTGCTTCAGGAGAGGACGAGTACGTACAAACCACGGAGGAGTAGCTTGCCGTTACTGATGATGATTTAGAGTTGGATGCTGCCAATATGGAGCTACAAAACCGCTTGGATATCGCCGAGCGAAAGATCCAGGTTCACGAGAGCACGATTAAAACCCTTGCCCAAGAGCGAGATTCTGCAGTCTCGCAGCTTGGAGTCGCCTACCTCCATACCCAGGACATCAAGGCAGAAAACGACTCCCTGAGGAAGGAAAACGCCGAGCTAAAGGCCCAGTTGGCCAAGTTGACCGCATTGCTGCAGAAACTTACTGGTCAGGACACAGACACCCGACGATCTGCAACTGGCGAATGGACTACCGAAGGCGATACTGGCGACGTCACTGCCGACTCGACACGCCGCTCGAATGATCAGAGCCGGAGCCGTGAAAGGCCAACGACGGAGGGATCTCGAGCGCGGATCTCGAGTCAAATCGACAAGGTGATGGCAAAGATCGAGAAGGAGCGCCAAGAGGCCGAACTTTTCGACGTGGCCAAGCCCTCACGGTCGTCACAGCACAAGGCCAAGTCAGAGGACCGCAAAGCATCATCTTCTGGAGAGAAGAAGCCCAACACCGGCAAGCAGCGAGTCAAGCGCGTGATTGTCGAGGACGTGGACATCACAGATCGGGCGACAGAGGAGAATCACACTGAGGAGGCCCGCAGCCAGGTGACCGAGGACAAGGATTTGACGTTCCTAAGCTTCATGGATGAGCGTGAAATTGCCCAGCTGCGCCGGAAGTTGGAGGAGGAGCTGGTCGCGCGGAAGCAGAGGCAGGCGAAGGATGTCACCGGCAACACGACCGGTAACACGACCAGCGGGTCGCGGCGTCTCGTCTCTGATCCTCCTCGTCGATCATCCTTGAAGGAGCCAAAGGAAAAGATTGCCCGTCCAAGCTCGGCCCTTGGGGAAGTGACGACGACTAGCAGAACCGACGAGCCAGAAGAAGCGCCGGAGCATGAGGCGGCCCGTCGGCGACGCCATTCGGATCACTCAATCACCAGCCGGAGCCGGCGACGCAATCATATGACGGAGATGACTTCTGCCATCATCCTGCCGGACATCACTCTGCACACCAACGCGTCGGAACCAACACGGCAATCGGAGCCAGCGCAGCAGGCCCTCGACCATGCCACGCGACATGACGGAGGGAACTGCACGGTCTGCAAACGCGCGCTGGACGGCACCAACCACGACCATACGCACACAGACGAAAAGCACGAAACCGTGAACGTCCCCAAGCCGATTCCCGTGTCGGAGCGCATGCCGAAGCCTGGCCCTTATCAAGAAGACCCGACAATACGGCCGGCAGAGCCGCCAGGCGTGGCCCTTGCGACGGTCCTTAAGAGTCTCGAGGATGAGCTCTCGCACCTCAAGATGCAACTTGCACGGTACCAGACTGCCTACAACAAGCATGACGCATCGCTCGGTAAGCGACGACGCAAGGCTCTTGCGCGGAAGATCGAGACCCTCCTGCGGGAGATCGACACCAAGTCCGACCAGATTTACGCGCTGTACGATGTGCTCGAGGGCCAGAAGCAGTCCGGTCAAGAGATGACGGAAAAGGAGGTTGAGATTACGCTGCAGTCGATTGGCATCAATGTTGCGCATCAGCAGCAGCAGCGGGATCTTACAGAACGGACAGATGTATCGACCAAACGGCATGCTTCTTCTGTCCAGCAGCAGGAGCAGCAGCAACAAGATGAAGACGAAGACGAGGATGATAGTGAACTACCCTGGGAAGGAATCGAGAGTACGGGCGAAGTGACGGGCTAAGTTGGCTAAATCGTTGTTTAATTGATTAACTCTGGAGTTGTCGTTTTGTTTTGAGTTTTGGGTTTTTATTCTGGGATGGTGTTGTGTTTGGCTTTTTTCATTGCATGTTGTTAGGGTAAAGCATTTTATTCAGGTCTGCAGGTGGTGTGAGAGGGTGAGGCGTCAATGACACAGTGATATTTAAATCAAGCAAGTCCTTTTTCGTTTTGTCTTTTCCTTGCCCAACCTGATCCAGCCCAACGCCGCCGCTATGCTATACAAAAACTCCCATAACGCCAGGAATATGAACAAAGATCTACATGGGTAGATAGGTTTATGATGAACTGACCGCGGCCATCGCCGCGCCTTCCGTGGCCGTAGCTGCCGTCGCTGGCGATGAATTTCGCGCAACAACCTCCTCATCAATAAAGCATCCCAACCCTGCAAACGCCTCCTGCATCGACCGCGCATAATAGTCGCGCAAGTCGTAACCCCCGGCTTGTATACGCACATCGTCGCGGATACGGTCGAGCCAGGCCGAGGGGTATGAGTCCGCAAGGACGTAGTAGTCGCGGGTGCGGTGGGGATCGAGACCGCCGAAGGGGTCGTAGGGCTTGTCTGCCTCCGGTGCGGCTTCTTTCTTTTTCAAACCCTTGATGAAACCGCCCTCGAGCGACATCGAGGTTGGGATAGGTGTTGGCGTTTCCGGCGTTGACGTTGGCGTGGGCGTGGAGGTAGCAGATGATGGCGCAGTGGATGTCACGCCCTTGATGTCGCCGCGCAGCGCGGCCTGTTTGCGACGGAGCCGCTCCTCCTCGCTGCGGCGCGCGGATGATTTCTTGAGGAGCACCTTGTGACCCTCCTGCGCGATGGTGGCCGCGTCGCCGGGTTTCCCTGCCGCCAGCCGTGACAGAACATCCTCGCGGCCCGCCGCGAGCTGTTGTCTTTCGTTGATGTCCTGTTCTTCCCGAGCGGCCAGACGCCGTAAGCGGGCTTGCTCCTGTTCGAACGACTGCTGTTCCAGGAACGAGGCATTCTCCCGTGCCTCCCGTGCCTTGTTCGCGCGGATCGAGTCCCGATTCGCGGCCTCGTAGCTGCGCAGGTCGGCTTCCGTTTTGGCGACGTCGATACCGTGAACAAGGTTGAAAATGATCGTTTCTCGGAGCTCGAGGAAGTCGTCCCAAGCGCGTTTGGAGTCGAATTCATCCTCGTGGCGGTTTAATCTACCTCATCCTTTAGTTTTCCTCGTTATTAGTTGGTTAGCGGAGGTTACGGACATTCCCATCACCCGCCGCCGAATGTCCACCTCCCGCTCCACTCCGATATCCTCAAACGTCTGCTTCCGGAAACGGTTCTTGCGCAGCGTCTTGTGGCACCCGGCCACGGGGCAGGGAGCCGGCCCGGACGAGAAGATGCGGTCGACGCACGACTCACACATCTTGTGATAGCATTCCGGGTTGATTAGGAAGCGCATATCGGGGTTGAGGTACCGCGAGGATTTGCAGACGGGGCAGACCTCTGTTGAAGTTAGCGGGGACCCATCCGCCGGCTGCAGTAGGGATTGACGTACCGTCCTCGTCGCGGTGAGCGACGCCATTTTGCCTGCTGGACATGATGTCTGCTCCCGAGCCTGCCGGCGTGTCCTCTTCGAACTCAACGAAGAATGACGGAACAAGCTACGATATGGGATGGAGCTTAGTCATCAACGGACCAATCGGAGTGACTTTTGCCCTCCCAAGGACCCATCCAAGTTTCGTTTCGATTTCGATCTTTTTCTCTCCTCTCTCGCTTCCAGAAGAAATTTTGCACATTTAAATCCCTTTTCCCTCCCAGTCTGTGGCAGAATGCCTGAATCCTTCCTCGACTCCGTCGAGCGCCAGCGTCGCGAGCTCGAGGAAAGCATCCAAAAGCTCCAAAAATCCCTCTACGAATGGCGCCTCTGGGAGGCTGAATACGATTCCCTGAAGCAGGAACTCGCCAACCTCCCGGCCGACAGCTCTCCCGATGACCTGCTGAAGGCTGGACTCAGTCATGCAGGTACCAATGTCAACGAGAAGGAGGTCAGAGATCTCATTGGCGAGAAGCAACAATCGCGGTCCCGCGATCAGATCGTTGGGCGGATTGATCGGCGGCTAGACTATGTCAAGCAGAATGTTTCGGTAATTGAGAAGAGGCTGGACAGGGCCAGGGAGGAGCTGGATGTTTTGCTGGCCGTGGAGCAGCCACCTCCGGTTGATGATATAAAAGAGGGAGAGGAGTTCCCTGTCACAGAGATCATCGAAGAATTGGATGAAGAGGGGAATGTGATTTCAGGCAAGAAGACGACGCCGGGGGAGAGAGCACCGGAGCTGCTAGAGGTGCTGAAGCAAGCCGGCGTGGAGATTCCAGACGGTAAGAAGAAAGAGCAGAATAAGGACAGAGTATCAAAGGAACCCACAGAGACGGAGATTGAAAATGAGCAAGAGGAAGAAACTCAGGAGAATGGCGAAGAACATGAATTGAAACAACCGGAGACAAATGTTGAGAATGCGGAGAAGAAACAAGATGAAAAGGCGGAAGAAGTGAAAGAAGAGAGAAAGGAAGCCGAGGTGGTAGAAGAGAAAAAAGAAGAGGAAACGGATCAATCGAAGAAAGATACTGGTGGCATCAAGCAAGAAGAGTCTGAGACAAATGACGAAACAAAATCCACTGAACAGCCCTTGGAAGCAGCGGAACCAGAACCGGAGACCGGAAGGCCAGCACTCACCGACAAGATCATCACAGCTGCGGATTCAGACGATGATGAACCTCCTGTCACAGAAGTGGAAGAGTCAGAGGAAGACGCCAAGCTTCGGCGTGAGATGCTCGAGTATTCGTTCCGTGAAGTCGGCGCCGTCGTCGCAGAACTCGAAATGGATGAGGATGCCAGCTCGTTCACGATCAGCGATGAAGAGGAGTACGCCGACTTTGACTCGGATGAAGATGAGGAAGAGGATGAGTATGGACGGTCAACCCGACCGATGGTCACCGAGGAGATTCACCGGAAGATGCGGGAACTAGAGGAGAAGTTGAACGCCCAAGGTCTGATCAACGTTGGGCGGAATCCTCGTAATCTTCCGGCTGAAATACAGAAAGATCTTGAACCGGACCAGAACGAGGAGCAGAAGGACAAACCGGCAGCGGAAGAACCAGCAACAGCCCAGCCTGCAACGGATAAGCCGGCAGAGGAGAAGCCAGCAGGCGACGAGAAGAAGAAAAAGAAGAAAAGTATTTCTTTCGCACCGGAGCTTGACATTGCGCCGGACCCCCCGAAGCCCAAGGCCGAGAAGCCACGACGGGCGCCGGTTCCGCCAGAAGTCTCTCCTGTTGCGGACGCCATAGTCGAGCGTACACAATCTACACGAGAAGGTCCGGAAGAAAAGCCGGCACCAAAGAAAGTCTCTCGGTTCAAATCTGCGCGGAGTGCTGGCATCCCAGCGCCAAAGGCAACAACGGAACCAGCAAAACCAGCCAAACCCGTCCAACCACCACCCCCACCAGCGCAATCCCTCCCTCTCTTCCCCGCCAAACCAAAGGAACCGAAACCCTTCTCAGGCCCGATCCGAGATGATCCATCCCCGTCTACTTCTGCTCCACGCCCTCCTCCGGGCAAGCCCCTTGCCGACACACTTGTCGAGCGTCCTATCTCAGACAAGCCGGCGCAGACTCCAAACCCGACAGAACCAGACGAGCTCGACGAGGAAATCCTCCGCAAGGAAGTCGCCACAGAGTTCTACCGGCGGCGCAACCAACGCATCCACGAAAAAGGCGGGTTCGTTGGTGACGATGACGACGAAAACAACCTGGTCTACGAGGATGAAAACGGACAGACCAAACGGGTCAGTCGCTTCAAGGCAGCACGAATGGGATTGAAGGTATAGCCAGAACCAAAATACAAACATGATCATTCCACACCTCCAATATCCCTCTCAAGTATAATTATCCCATGACCAAGACAGCCTACAAAGAAGAAGGAACCTGTTTTCCCCGCCCCACAACCTTTGGCCCTCCAAGGTCAGGGGAAAGATTTCATTATCCGACGTCCCGATTCATTTTCTATACCCGTTGAATCGGGGATGTGGCAGTGTTCCGAGATTAACCTTTTGTGAGGTATACTCTGACTGCATTGCCTACTCGCTTTTCTTTTTTCCTGCATTGGCTTTCATATTTGCTGGCTCCTTCGTGGTGGCTGCTATGAAAGTGATGCAGAGGAAAGCATACGCGATGCGGTTCGTTTCCCCTCCTACATTTCTAACTCTTCTCTCTCGTAGGCGTAGTAATCGGATTGGTAGATACATCTAGCGAAGTAAATACATACATGCTTTTCGCTTTTTTGTTCCCAACTCCAATGAATGCTTTTTAACGGATTAGTAGTAATAATAATCAGTAGTAGCTTACAAGAGCCCCATTCCAGGCACGTTCCAGATACACATCCTCCCCATTTTCAAGCCAGCCGCCATCACTGCAGCGTGTAGTGCCAGCGATGCGAGCTGCATCCAGGAGTTCTTCACTGGGAGCATCGCAACAGCCAGGATGATGAGCGGATAATACACCCAGTGATTCACGGCGAGAGGCACACACGCGTGCTGGACAAGGACCAGTTTGAGGATGAACACGGTGAAGCCGATCGTCGGTAGGGGGATGTTGTACCGACCGGTAGTAAAAAAGAGGAGCGAGGAGGAGAAGGAGGAGGATGAGGAGGAGTAATCGGATGATTGCGGTGGCGGGAGGAGAGGTGGATGTGGTCTGTCATTTCGTGGAGAAGGAGGACGATGCGGATGGTGATGTTGGTGATGTTGGTGGATGATGGGCCGTGGATAGTGTGCTGGAGGGTGTGCAGTAGGAGAAGAAGATGAAGAGTCGTTCCCCTCGTTGCCTTGGGATGAAGGCGTTCTGCGGAACCGCGGACGGAGGATTAGGTTGTGGTATTCTTCCTTTTCGTGGTTTGCAGAATGTGGGGATGGTGAGGGTTCTTCGTGAGGAGAAGACGATGATGACGATGACGATGGCCGCGGCGGAAACGTTGGCCCGTTAGTGGGAGGTACGCTGGCCCGCGGATCATAGCGCGACCTGCTGCGTTCCCGTCGGTACGGTGACCGCGACGGCCGCGGCTCGCGCGGCTCGACCGGTTGGATTCGCGGGGCACGACGCAGTTCCGGACTGGTCGACTTCGCACGGGCGTACCGACGGGCGTCGGCGCCCTTGCCACCTGCCTGGATGCTCATAAGGACTTCATCCGATGTCGGCCGGCGCGCCGGGTCTACCGAGAGCAGCCGCTCGAGCATCGTGTAGAGCTTCTCCGGCAAGTCGGGCCGCAGATGCTTCAGCGAGCCGTCAAATCCCTGCCACTCGCTAATCTCTTGCCGGAGCTTCTCCAGGTCCTCCTTCTCTTCTTCCACGACATCTGCGCTTCGATAGGGAAGCTGCGCGAAACATAGAAAATGCAATATCACACCAAGCGAGAACACATCCGACTTGAACGTAAAGTTGCCATATGGTCCGCCTGGGTACTCCCGTCGCAGCACTTCCGGTGCGCAGTACGAGATCGTCCCCGTCGTTCCGGTGGATCGCCGCACCGAGTTCTCCAGCTGCACCTCGCCAAAGTCACTGACAAGTACTCGCAGCTCATTTCCTGTCTCGTGGAGTAGGCAGTTGCTCGGCTTCAAATCCCGATGAACGTAACCGTTGGCATGCAGGAAGCGCAGCCCTGCCGTAATATCCCGAAAGAACGAGTAAATCTCTTCAAATTGCAGCCTGCGGGGAGTCGGTCGCTCGACAGCCGGGTCCGGCGTGCCCCGAGACCGCCGCCGCATTCGCTCCTTGAGCTGTTCCGCCGTGGTCGGGATCGATGCCGACACCGCGCCGTAGACATAGCGCTGAAGATCTCCCGCGTTGCAGTACTGCTGCAGGATAAACGCACACGGCACACTGGGCCCAAACGTACTGATCTGCGCGTTTTCCAGCCACACGTGCCGGTACGACACCACGTTCTGGTGTGATAGGTGCTGCAGCAGCTGCACCTCCGTCAACACTTTCTCTAGCCATTCATGGTCGTCTCCAACGGGCACTCGCTTGCACGCGAAATGGCCCAGAGACACCCCGTCGAGCACATGGCGCACCAAAAGTACCACGCCCTTGCCGCCACGGCCGAGCTCTGCTTCCTCGACAAAGAACTTCTTGAAGTAGCCCTGGCTGAATGCAGCGGAGGAGATGCGGTGATGTCGTGGCCGTTGTCGCTGTTCAGATGTAGTAGTAGTAGACTCCCCATCGATCAAGGCAGGTTGTGTCAGACGCCGTCGACGCAGCCGCACGGGAGAAGCTGGAGGAGACGATTCCGCCTCGGGAAGGGCATCGTGCAGCAGCTGGAAATAGTCCGGGTTGATGAAATCCGCCTGCCCAGGACTCGAAGCTATCGACGATTCATGTCCGCTGTCTCTGCGGATCGGGCGGTGGCAGTATGGACAGTCTTGTTGGAGATTGACGTCGAGGTCGCCATTACTGTTGCCGTTGCTCGCGCTGCGCAGGACCAACTGCTGCGAGTCGCGGTCGAGAACCACTACGGAATCATGGTGACGTCTGGCAAAAAGTTAGCTGGAGCTCACATTATATCATTCTGGGCCAGTTTTTGATCTTACAAAACAATATCACGGTTGGACGAGTAGGGCACAATGGACATGCTTCGAAGCGATTCATCGGCCATTATAGTCGCCACGGGAGAAAGTCTTTGAGTAGCTCTGTCCACAGCAGAGATGCGGTCATTTTATAACAAAGTACCGGTACAAGGATGTGCAGCAACACATCCCTAGTACAGTACAACCATGTCTTGACTCTCTCGTGCATAAAGTGCAGTGCGCATAAGTACCTATCTCCAACTCAAGAGAAGTACCGAAATTACGTAGTCACTCTTTCCTTTTACAGTTTAGCGCGATTACTGGATTTGGTCTACCCACAGAACATGCGGAGCATTTCAACACGAAGCTTTAATTCATTCCTTCGTTCAGGGTCCGAGGCTAGACAATGGGTATCTCAACCATGCCGCGGAGCTGTATGACTGAAACGGCTTTGGACACCTAGACACGAGTCCGACGCAGGGCCTTGCGGTTCCTCCACCAGCCAACTCACCGTGACCCAGTTCGACGGTCCCAGCGTCCGGCTGTGATGGCGGTGAGTCTGAGCGGCACGAGGCTCTAGAACGGCCGGTCGGAGAGTGACAACGTGGCAGGTCCTGCCAGAACATGACTTGCGTGGCCGCCCGTCCCTAAGACGGCATGCACAGACATTGAGAAGGCTTAAGACGATTTCTTGCCTTTCTGGACATAGTAGCCTTTGCCTTAATCCTTCCCTGACGAGCTGTCCTCCCCGTCATTCGATTCTCCCTCCCCGTCTTCGTCTTCCTCAGAGGCCTCAAGTTCAACATCATCGTCAAATCCCTCGAACTCTGAGTACTCCGACTCGGATGATGTGCCCTCTTGCTCTTCGGACTTCTCTTCAGATTTGGCCTCCTCAGAGACATCCCGCTTGCGTTTGCGGGTAATCTCACCCAGGCGCCCTTCTCTCCCTTCCATATCACCCTCCGCTTCAGCAGTATGCGGCGGCGGTGTAAACCACGGGAGCTTCCCTCGCAAGAAATCATTCAACACCATCTTTGCCACACCATCCAGATCGGGTTCACCACCCCGCAAGAGTCGTCCACCCTTGCGGGCAAGCATGCTAAGAAACTCGTATGAATCGGCGAAGCCCTTCACGTCGTAGGTGCGTTCAAGATGCTTAGGTTGGACCCGCTTCAACACTGCGGGGATGTACTGTTCGGGGTTCTCCACGTTCTCCACGCGGACAACCCCTCGAAGCAGAATGTCCTCATCAGTATCATGAGTGCTTGGTGGTACAACACCAGGACAGTCAATGAGATATATCCGTCTCATCAACGTGATGTACTGCCACACTTTTGTCTCGCCGGGAATTGGCGCGACATTACAAACTTTTTTCTTTCGGAGCGTGTTGATGATGGAGGACTTGCCCGTGTTAGGGTAACCGATGAACCCCACCGATATTTGTTTTCGATTCGAATGTAATGATGCAAACTGTCGGAGCAGCTGAATCAGCGAGCCTTTGCCGAACGAATTGTTGATCGAAGCGTGGAATGCGAGCGTTGGGTACTCCTTGGACATGTGGCGAACCCATGCCGCCTGCAACAGTCAGCAGATATTCAAGCCATAACACAAAACGAATTTTATAAACAGATTAGAAATGTGTGAGATGCTACTAAGAGCACTGCTACGGAAACTGCCAACGGCAGTAAGCAGAACTCAACTCTAACAAAACACAGCCTTGGCCCTACGACAGCCTTCAAAACGAAGGCATGTCTACTCAGACCTCAGGACGAGGATGAGCGATGGGCCAGCGTTGATCTGCCAAAGCTGTAACAGACAATCTTCCATGGACAGCAGATGCTGGGAAGAAGCCTTGACTAGCAATGGCACGAAATATGCAACGATCAAAAAATATGAAGTAGAGAAACAAATGGGAACTTACAGCCACTTTAGTAGGAACCAGGTCGCACTTGTTGATCACAAACACTAGGTGCTTGTGGGGCGCTTCTTCTCGAATATATTTCTCGATACTTCTGCACCGGGTCCCCTCCGGGTCGCGTGCATCGAGCACATGGATAACCACGTCGGACGAGTCAATGACTTTGTACAGCTCGTTCCATATTCGTTTGCTCTGGCCCTTAGAGAAAATGGGCTCGCGCGCGGTGCCAGTAACGCCATCGTCCTCTACATCCTCACCCTTCCCTTGGGCCCTTGCCTGCTCTAACCGTTCCTGGTACGAATCATGCATCTTCTCGGCCTCCCCAGCCAGGTCCTCAAGGGTGCTCACATCGAGCTTGACTCGTTTTCGCTGCGCCTTAGGCCCAAATGTATCACTGAAAGGCGCCGATTCGATTGTCATCTTTGCCTGGTGCTGCTTCAATCCGTTTATTCCTCCTTCCTTGTTATCCCGGATCAGACTCATGGGGAGCTTGTTCGTCTTGAGGAGAACTTGATACGGATCTGACGTGCGCTCGGCAATGGCTTCACGGAAGGATGCGAGGGCCTCCTGCGAAATGACGCGGGAATTGCTGAACCACTTTCGGTGCGGTTCAATCCGGGCCTTGGGCACTTCTTTTGACTGGTATGCTGCGGCTTTAACAATATTCCCCTGGGCATCGCGCTTCGGTTTGCCCTCTTTGTACATATTAAGGGTTCGCAACTTCTTCGCATCGCTGTAGATTGTCAATATACCGTCTGTATCGCGACTTTCAAAGAAGTTCAAGCTCACCGATAGAAGTTCTCCCCCTTGACTTTGACATTACCCATTCCATCGCCGGTCTTTCCCTGCCGCTCCCGGCGGGCGGCCTCTTTTTTATGTGTTCCCATTGTGCTAATGACCGAGAAATGGGGGAACTAATGTGTAGTGACAAAATATGACGGCCGCAAGGCAAGCGGAAAAAATAAAATTTCGGCCAACGCCAAGACTTGCGCACGGACCACATAAAATTCGCTGCGAGCTCAACTCTACAACGGAGGAATCCCATCGGCCTCGCATGCATCAATTGCTTACAGAACTGTGACCAATTCTTTACTAGGCAGCTGCTAATAGCGCTGTCAAGTTTTGAGCACAATGTCATTCTTCCGCAGCTGCCGGGCTGCCTCCGCGCAGGCCCGGCGTTTCTCGACATCCTCTTCGCTACGAGTCGGGCCCGAATCGCCAAACTACATCGACGTGCCTCAAACACTTCAACCTGATTTGCCTTCGAAGCCCAAAGTCAAGGGTACCCTTCCCGTCCCCCGAGAACTATTCCCCAAGCGGCGCCCGGACAAGGCAACATGGGCCTACGTTGCCGACGCCACGCCCGAGCCCAAGACGCAAAAGCCCATCCCGGAGAACGATCCTCACGCAGAGAAAATCGAATGGAGACGACGAATGGCTGAAGTCCGACGCCGCAATCTCCGCGAGGGTCTCGCTGAGCTGTACGAGCGGAAAACCGCCACGGAGAAACGGATGCAAAAGCGGAGCGCCGCGAAGCAGGCCCAGCGAGAACGTATTCTGAACCAGCCGGAGCGTGAGGATGAGCGGTTGACGCGCCCGTCGGTCCTGGAAGGGATGAAGCCGCGCAAGTCGGCAGTCCTGCCGGACCCGGATCGGGAGGAGCGCCTGGCTAGGGCACGACAACGTGTCGAGCAGAAGGCCCTGGAAAAGAAAATTGAGCGGCAGAGCTCGTTGCAGACTCTGTATATGAATGCGCGCCACTTTATCGTTACTGAGGAGCAGCTCGCAAAGGAGATTGATCGGGTGTTCCCCGAGGGTGAGAATGAGGCCTGGCGCAGCGACCACCGTCCAGGAGAGAATATCTGGAACTTGGGTCTGCCGCCAACGATTCAGCAGACAGTTCAGAACCGGAACAGCGAGACGGGCAGATGGACTACGATTCAGGATCGTGTGCAGAAATTGGCAGAGGAAATCACTGGCGGCAAGATTTAAAGCGGGCTGTGATAAACTCGACTGTATTATATACCAATGGGATTCTGTATCATGTATGTACTTTATTCCTGAGAATTCAACTCATGTCCTACGATGGTCAGAATCTATGGAACCTCGACTTCACGAACAGCGACTCCGTTATAATACAGTGTAAATGCTGTGTGTTGAGGTGGTTGAGCAATTCTATTATTAATTTAGCAGGTTGGTGAGTCGAGAGCCCTGCTTTACCATCATCAAATGGTCAATGACTTGATTAACTGATTAGCCGTATAAGAAAGATGGAGTACCCATTCTCTGAGGTGGACCTGCGAGGGGAGTTGGCTCGACAAAACAAGAATTACTCCTTATATCGTCGCCCTGGATCCATCGATCTCCGAGTTGAGGGACGTGATGCCGTCACATCGTCATTCCGTCATTACACTCCGTCACAGCCCTCGTCAACGGCACATTGGCCGGGAAGAGCGGCCGGATCAAAGCCGACAAGTTTTCCTATGTTTTGGTTCCACGTCATCTTTTTTGAAGGCTCTGGTCACTCGGAATTCCATTCCGGAGCCAAAGTTCATGGTGAACGAGAGCCTAGCCATGCATCTCAGAAAAGTTCGAAGAACTGTTCCACTGCACGCAAACTTTCTCGAAGTTGAGTGTTAGGGTTCAGGTCTCAAACTCATCCTTCTGGGAGCAGAGGACCTTCATGATCAGGTTTGAAGACTGAACCCTCCATAAAGAGATCCTTGCTCATTGTTCAATATAGAGAGCAGAACACAAACTGTCATATTAGGCTGTCCGAGACGATCTCAGCACCAATTTCCTGCATCAAATTGAGTTCAACTTTCGAAGCCAATGGCAAGATATCAGAGCGCTCTTCTGGTTCGTCTTACGTTCTCATGCCATACCGTGGTTGGACACCTCGCGCGGAAGACTTCCGGTGCAGTCTCACGCTCTGCAACGGGAGCTTCGCCAATGCATGTGGCTTCCAGGCCCAACCTCTGGCCAATCCGACTGTCTGGTCGAGGCACTCGGTGACCGTCATCGGCCGTCCAGGATGGATTGGCATCTGGACCTATCCGTCTGCAATCCGCCACTGGCCTCTCACCAGCTAGGATGACTGTCTGATGACGATTTCTAGACGACTTCCTCCCAGAGCATTGTCTTACGAGCGTTCCACAATAACATATAATCGGGCTGACTTCATCTTCTGTCTGATTTTGATGGGACACGCTGCTTCATTCCGTCATCGTCCACCGTGAGAGCAGCTGCCAAACCAGGCTCTCCACGGTTTTCTTGCTTTCCTGAATTGCACTGGAGCGGCCGACACCGGGCAGGTCTGCAGTCTTTCAGCTGGAATACATATCTGATGCAGGTTATCTGCTATAGATCAAAAACGACAGACAGGCGCAAGAAAGAGACACCTCAAAACAGAGAGAGCGGCATATATTGTATCCCAGAAACGGTCTAACTTCGGTGCTCGGCATGATGAGAGGAGTCGTCGCGATCGCTGCGCTTGTGGCCGCGACGAATGCTTTGGTAGCAAGGGAGACTGACTGTTGCTTTGATTTGACTGTTGGAGATGGAGGGGGCACTGTTGGCCAAATTCCTGATGGCCAGGTTCGATTCGGCGGTAACCTACCGCCGTCACGATTCTGCATAACATCCAACGGTACTATCTCCGATCAAAATGGACGTGGCTGCATCCTCACTCGTAAGTTAACCATTGATTTATTGACTCCGACACGTCTAACCCGTACAGCACCAACAACCCAGCTTCAATGTGACGCCGGCGCCGATGGAATGCCCGGCTTCTCTATAGATGACGATGGAACGCTCCAGTTCGGCGGGAGCCGTAGCTTCGTTGCTTGTCAGTCTGGCGAAAAGGGCGAACTTAACATTTACGACAACCCGCCCCCTGAAGCCGTGACAGGCTGCCGAAGCATTCGGCTCATTGCTGGCGAATGTCGAGGCGTTGTTACAACTCCAACTTCAGTACCAACAGCTCCACCGACAACCAAAGTCCCTGGTCAGACGCCGAGTTCTCCAAGTGCTCCGACTCCAGGAGCCCCCGGTGCTCCGGGTGGTCCAGGTGTTCCAGAAGGTCCGGGTGGTCCAGGCGCTCCAGGTGCT
>NW_027192365.1:0-45436 GCF_041956635.1 Thermomyces lanuginosus | reverse complement strand
CAAACCAGGTGCGCCAGGTGCTCCGGGTGGTCCAGGTGGTCCAGGCGCTCCAGGCGCTCCAGGTGTTCCAGAAGGTCCGGGTGGTCCAGGCAAACCAGGTGCGCCAGGTGCTCCGGGCGGTCCGGGTGCCCCAGGATGTCCCGGGGGTTCAGATAAGCCGGGCGCTCCAGGCGGTCCAGGAGGTCCAGGTGCTCCAGGGTGTCCTGGTAGCCCAGCTGGCCCAGGCGGTCCAGTTGCACCTGGAGGTCCCGGTGCTCATGGAACTCCAGGAATTCCAGGGACTCCAGGGACTCCAGGAACTCCAGGAACCCCAGTCGCACCAGAGACTCCAGGTGCCCCTGGTGCACCGGGCGTTCCAGGCGGCCCAGGAGTTCCCGGTGCTGAGGTTACGCAAGGCCCGGGCCGTCCCGGCGGTCCTGCTGTCCCTATCACACGTACTGCCACGACCATTGTCCCAACAGGACCTCCAGGTCTGCCGCCGTTCCCGATCTCACCAGGTCCAAAGGGCCCAGGAGGACCAGGAACTGAAGGCCCAGGACCAGGAACCCAAGCTCCCCCGGGCCCAGGAACTCAAGGTCCCCCAGGTCCAGGTGCGCCGTCTCCTGGCGGTCCCGGCGCAGGAGTTGGCGGCCCGTTCCCTAGCCACACACCGACGCCTGTCGGTCAGCCTTGTCCCACGGATATTGCACCTGGAAATTTCCAGTGGCCTCATTTGATTATCCCAATCGACAAGACGAAGCCTTCGAATGCGCCCGGAACGTCATTCAACGGGACCATCACGGCCACCATCTCGTCCATTTTCAACTTCGACATGCCATCCAAACTCGACGGCAAACAATGCTCTCTCAATTTCTACTTCCCGCATCAAGAGGAGCTCATCACTTCCGCCTTTACCTTCGATGGACGAGGTCTGTTTGATTTTGCGCAGCTGACCGCTCCTGCATCGGAGGAGACATGCTTCGACAATGCACCCGCAATCAGCACGGATTTCGGTGCCATGGCGATGTCTCCTGGACATAACTACACAATAAGCAATTTCCCATGTCCTGCGGGAATTACGGTCGCATTTGTCATCCGGGGTTCTGGGACCATCTTATTCGACTGGTTCCAAGACTTCAATCCATCTCCGTAAGTTCTTGACCGTCCAATGATTCCCTGGTTGCTAATTTGGACGTAGGATTGGCCTCTTCATCACGACCTGTTGATGAATAATGGCGAATTCTCTAGAACTCCTAGTGTTCATGTAGTCTGTAGTCCAGAAAGGGGAGAACAGAAGACAAGGAAAGAGCGATATGGTAGACAACGAGCATTGTATTGATCACTTTTAGTGTAATCCTCTGAGCAAATGAACTCGATTCGGAATAATGTCCCTTCTCTTCCTAGCGTTCCTGCCTCAGGTTGATGACCAATCTGTCGACCACGCGAACCCAAAGGGGCAATGTGTACCGTGACGCCGATGGTTAGGGAAGGTGGCTTTGCCCAGATGCTGGTCGAAACTGTCGAATGAAGAAATGCCGCCCCAATTAAGGGAACCGGGGTCCAGGGGGTAATGGAGCATGCCACAACGGTCGACGTCAGTTACTCAATTGAACGCGCGCCATCCAGAAGCAGCACACTCGTGTCCGAAAATGAGAACAAAGTAAAATTAAAGCACACCCCCCTGGACAGTGTGGCTTGGACTAGATGGACTCCGTAGGGCATCCTTTTGTGTCGATCAGCCTGGCCTGCAATCGGTTTGACCCACCTGAAACGGAACGGCGAAGCGCTCCAATGCGACAGCGTCAAGGCTCAGCTGGGCGTGGTCGCGATCAATTTACCTGATTTTTTTGCGCGGACTGCATCTTCACTCCTTTCTACTTCAGTCAATATTCTTTGGGATACATATTCTCCGGCGGCGCTGAAGTCCGCGGAGTGCTGTTCGCAGAATGGGACAGCTCCCCAGAAAGCTTCCCTTCTCCAAGAAGCCGTTGACCCTCCGCGTTACGATTTCGTGCGTTGTCCTCGCAGATATCTGTGCGTCGATGAGAATGCTGACGCTGTGGTTTTCTCATGTTTAGGTACATTTTCGACTATGTGATCATCATGTGAGTACAAGTCGCTCGTCGATCCCGCTCGATTGGCATTAGTCGACCCGCTGACCGTCAGGCCGCGACAGCGCTCTCGCCATTGGATTCTTCATTCTCGACTCTGTCGAGCCCTACCATCAGCACTTCTCGCTCGAGAACAAGAGCCTGCAATATCCATATGCTGTTAAAGAACGCATCACAATAACTCAGGCAATCGTGGTTTCGATTGGCGGCCCGATAATTGTGATCGCCATTTACACATTACTGATCGATGGCCTTTTCTCCCATCACAAGCCGTCAGGGAATTCGGCGTCAACAAGGAGGAAGTTGATGGGCCCGTACCGCCTCAAGGACCGGCTATGGGAGCTCAATTGCGGGATTTTGGGTTTGCTATTGTCTCAGGCTCTTGCGTTCGTCATCACCCAGGCCCTGAAGACGGCCTGCGGAAAACCTCGACCTGATATCATCGATCGTTGCCAGCCGCGCCCCGGAAGTGCCGATGCACCCGTTTACGGTCTGTCCAACTCGTCGATATGCACAGGGGATAAGAAGATTATCAAGGATGGGTTTCGGTCATGGCCGTCTGGTCATAGCAGCTGTAAGCCACCATTTATTCATCTACGATGGGATGTCGAATTGACATGATGTGCTTGGTAGCCTCGTTCGCAGGATTGTTTTACCTCTCTCTGTACCTGTCCGGAAAGCTGCACATCATGGACAACCGCGGCGAAGTGTGGAAGATGATCATCGTGTTGATCCCGACGTTATCGGCCGCCCTGGTGGCGGTGACCCGTATCATGGATGCACGTCATCACCCGTTTGACGTCATCACTGGATCGATGCTGGGCGTCTTCACAGCCTACATATCGTATCGCCAGTACTTTCCGCCGCTCTCTGAACCCTGGAAAAAAGGACGTGCCTATCCCATTCGTAGTTGGGGAACGGCACCAGAACCGCCTCGATATGCCGAGCGGTTGCAAGGATCTGAGGACGATGGCGTGCCCCTGCGCGACGCTGACGAAGAGCGCATCCCTGTTCCAAATCCCCGGCAAGATAGTTTCCGCACGTTTCCCAACCTCCGTCATCCTGCAGCGCTGACTCCGGCAGTGTACGGCCGACGTCAACGTGACCGTGATGGGTATTCATCATCCTCTAGCGAGGACGTGGCCACTGGTTTTGAAATGACGACGCCGCAGTACGGGCAAATGACGCGGTTGGAATCGTCCGAAACGCAGTATGATCCGTATCGAGCTGATACAGGATATCCATCGCGATCGGACTTGCATTCGCCCGCGCCTCCTGTTGAACCTGTTCCTGCAGCATCAAGGCCCCTGGCTGGGAGCAAACGGCCACTTGATGAACAGTAACAGAATCACAAGGGAGGCAATCTGTCTGCATTGGATTTTTCTTGTTCCGGGTTGGAGTTTGTTGCATCTTGTGTCATGGTGGAACATACGCGCCACTTGATTTTCTGTTGACTTCGAGTCCTCTAGCATATGTTGAGCATGGGATCTGGTCATTATTTTCTGTCAATTTTTGTATCATGAAGAGTCTTTTACGATGCCGAATTCGTGACGTTGTCGACTTGAATGAATATCTGTCATATTCGTTCACGTACTATGGTCTGGGGCGGCTGTCATGCATATGCTCTGATCCGGGTGGCTTCGAGCTGTAGGAACGAGGTGACGAATATCGGAATTGACCTTCGAATATTCAGTTCTTGAAACTGTATGTTCACAGATCACTCTGCCAATGAACTTCACTCGAGAATTATGCGTAGTGGGCAGCGCACTGATAGATGGCTGCGACTTCTAACTAAATAACCGATAGGTATCCAGCGGAAAGGCAGGCTCTGCCGCACCCACTTGTTATCGGATCTTGACCCTAACCCTGTGTCTTTCTCTCGGTCTCGGAAAACTGTCAAAATGTCATGGTCAAATCTCCACTGTCATCGTACTTAGAGCTTCTAACTATTGCCGCTACCATATTAGAACCCACAATCTTTGTCATCTGTGCCAGAGCTTCGGATATATACTTGGATTTCCGGCGTAAATGCTGCTGGAGAGGGCTGCCGATGTCAATGCGCAGGGCAGCAATGATGGGAGTTGCTCTCTGAGTTGCTTGTGGTGAGGATCACAAGACTGCTTTGTCTTATCGGATATCAGAAACTAATGAAGCTGCTGTTGGAATTTGGTTGCCGATGCCAACCCGCAGGACCGTGAATTTTGCCATGCTCTTCAGGCTGCTTGTGTTGCCCCTTTATAAAAAGTTTGGGCAGGGAAGCATGACGACACTCCATGACCAACAGTTTCCACTACGAAGGTTCACGCTCGTACGGCCCTTCTGAAGAGATTAGCCTAAACTGAATTACACGCCTCTTGCATTGTCATAGACACCGTTCTCGGGCATGTACCAAGTAACGAATGGTTAGATTTGCAGGGTAAATGCCTCGCAGATACCTTATGGATATACCGGGCGTTTGGTCTACTACGGGTGTCAGGCTGCTGGTAGTCCCAGTGACGGGGCTCCCACAAATTTTGCATGCCAGTTGTCGATTTGCCTTATAACGAGCAGGCTTATCAGCGCACGACCTCGCACAAGATATTCATAGTATTAGTCATGACCATGATCTTAGGCGACTGAGAATTTTCGTATGAACTTTTGCTCGTTATCACCGGTGAGATTACTAAGGACAGATCCCACTGCACGTGTCGTGGGAAAAGACGATGGCTGGGAATCAGAGTCGTGTAGACGTCCTTCATGACCTCGAAAAGAGCAAACTAAACTCGGTGAGGAAAGGTGACAGAATCGCATTGTTGATGATTGGCCAAAATCGATCAGATCAGAAATCTCCGATTCTTAGCCTTAGCCAGTTGGAGATTTGGTGTTTCCCAGCCTCCCGGCGATCCGGCTAGCGGGGGGTGTAGGATGAACACCCCAGCCCCCGGAATAAATTAGTAGACTGGAGGCATCCCACTCTGCACTTCGTGCGAGGATGAAGAACTGAGCTCGTACCTGCAGATAATTTTTCTTTTCTCTTTTTTCTGTCATTCTTTCTGGAACTTCCGCTCTTCTCCATCAGCTGACAGTTGGTCCATCATAAACGGGTCATCGATCTCTCATGCATCTGCAGTGAGATCCATCGCAGTCCCCGCACTGGCCCCCGTTGCTAGCCGCAACCAAAAAACAAAAAAAGTCCCTGGGGTACATGCATACAAGACGGCACAGCTTGAAGTTAGAGTGGTGCCACATTCCAGGAAGCCGTTACCATGCTGGGGGAGATTCTATTCATCTTCTGGCGACTGGTGGAGATCACCTTTTTGATCCCCATCATTGGCATGCTGGTAGGTCATCTGCGACTCCAGTGAATTCATACTAGCACGACTAACGGCCTTCCGTTCCAGGCCTACTTTGTCGATGGCTACCTCAAGGCGAACCAGCTCACCCCGAGCTATGTCCTGGTGCTCTTCATTGTCAGCACCATCGCCGTGTTTTGGTGCCTCGACACCCTAATCCGCCTGGGCAACACCCGTCGGTCGGCCATTTTCGTCGCCTTTATTGATCTGTGCTTCTTTGGCGCCCTTATCGCCGGCGTTTATCAGTTGCGCTTCATCGCCACTGCGGACTGTGCCCACTGGGACGGCGGCAGCGTCGAGGTGTCGCTGGGTCCGTTTGGGTTCAGCTTCGACGCGGACTTTGAAACCCCGAGTCTGAACCAGACGTGCGCGATGTTTAAGGCGTGCTTTGCCATTGGGATTATGGAGATTGTATTCTTCACGTGGACGGCGTTCTTTGCGTTGTGGATCCATCGCCATCACCACGGGAAGAAAGAGGTTACCGAAACTGTTGTGCGCAGACGAAGTCATAGCAGCCGGCGGGGTCATCATCGCCGACCATCTAGCCGGCATCATTACGTTGTTTGACGACTCTGCAAGATGATGATGATGAACTCAGTTACGTACCTGTTGTGATTCTCACGACTTGACGACGATATGATGTACGCTTTGACGATTCCGATGTAAGGATATACCTTGTTGATGATGTTATGTACGCTACGGATGTATCCAGTATGATTTATGACCTTAATGCAATGATGATGATGAATGATTATGCTTCATGTCCGTCTTTTCTCTCGACTTGTATATACTGCTCCGGCTGCCCAATCATTAGCCCTAACCCTTTTGTTCGGCCGAGGCTGTGAGAGGGTTCTTATCGATAAGAGATAAGAGCATTATCAATTGCGGGGAGATAGCTTAGGTTGATATCAACCCAGTCCTTCGATGCCTTCCATCACTTAACTGGATGAACCATGACAGTTTCTACGCCAGAATCATTTCATGGCTGCTATCCTGAATCAGTCGAATGCATCCGCGAGCGCGAATATCCCCAACTAAAAGGTAACCTTGCTCCTACGAACCCAAGACCTTGATTGATAATCCGTGTGCAGATGTTGTGTACCTCGACCATGCCGGCGCCACTCCCTACGCGAAATCGCTGATCGAGTCGTACGCCCGGGATCTGACCACAAATCTCTACGGAAACCCGCATTCTGTATCGGCATCCTCGCAGCGAACAACAGATCGCGTCGACGATATTCGACTTCGCGCGCTGAAGTTTTTCAACGCCGATCCCGATGTCTATGACCTGGTGTTTGTTTCAAATGCCACGGCCGGCGTCAAGCTCGTCGCAGATGCCATGAGGGATGGATATAGTAGCGAATCGGATACCAGAGGCTTCTGGTATGGATATCATGCCGACTCTCATACAAGTCTCGTGGGAGTTCGCGAAGTCGCCGAGCTTGGGGTTCGGTGCTTCGAATCTGACGATGAAGTCGCCACCTGGATTGCGGAGGAAGATGACAATCAGAAAGGTGTGCTGCGATTATTCAGCTACCCAGCGCAGTCGAATATGAATGGCCGGCGACTGCCATTATGTTGGTGCAAGGATATTCGACGATCAAAGCCACACACATGGACCCTGCTAGACGCTGCGGCCTATGCAGCGACCGCGCCGCTGGATCTTGGAAATCCGTCGATTAGTCCCGATTTCGTGGTCGTCAGTTTCCACAAGATTTTCGGCTTCCCGGACCTCGGTGGGTTGATTGTTCGAAAGGATGCAGGACACATCCTTCGGCATAGACGTTATTTCGGCGGTGGGACAGTGGATATGGTCGTTGCTCGCGGCTTGCAATGGCACGCGAAAAAGCAAATTTCGATCCACGGTCAACTGGAGGATGGAACGCTGCCGTTTCACAACATCATCGCCCTGGATCATGCCATGACGGCACACGAACGGATTTTTGGGTCAATGGCCAATGTTGCTGCTCATACCAGGAAGTTGGCTAGCTATTTGTACCGGGCGCTTTCCGGGTTCGAGCATTCAAAGAACAGCCCAGTATGTCGCTTCTATGTCTCGCCAGGAACTACCTACGACGACCTTGCGACGCAAGGACCGATCATTGCGTTCAATTTGCGAGACAGAAATGGAAACTGGATTGGCGGGTCGGAAATTGAAAGACTCGCTTCGATCAAAGGAATTCATCTTCGGTCCGGCACTCTATGTAACCCAGGTGGTGTATCTGGCCATCTTGGCCTGACAGATGCCGAAATGCAACAGAATTACGAGGCCGGACAGCGATGTGGCGATGAGAATGACATTCTCAATGGGAAGCCCACCGGAGCGCTGCGGGTTAGCCTCGGGGCGATGAGCAGTTGGAAGGATGTACAATCCTTTGTCGCATTCATCGAGCAATTCTTCGTTACAAGCACCTCTCTCACACGACCGAATGGGAGCATCACTCCATCAAAAGACAAGTTCTACATCGAAAGCTTACACGTGTACCCGATCAAAAGCTGCGCGGCGTACAAAGTGCCTCCAGACATGCCGTGGCAGATTACCCGTGAGGGTCTGGCGTGGGACCGGGAATGGTGCATCGTCCATCAGGGCACTGGCGTGGCGCTGAGCCAGAAGCGATATCCGCGCATGGCTCTTATCCGGCCATCCTTTGACTTTGCGCACGGTGTACTCCGTATTTCAACACCGGATAGTAAATCCGAATTGGAGGTCTCATTGGCGCGGGATGATGACGAGTTGCAGGTCACGGCGATGATGGAGTGTCGAAATCAAAACTCGCGACCAAAGCTGTCCAGAGTGTGCGGCGACACAGTGACGATGCAGGTGTCGACTTCAGATGACATTTCAACGTTCTTTTCTGATTTTCTTGGCGTACCATGCACGTTGGCACGGCTGCCACCGCAGATGTCCTCGCGGTACTCCAAAGCCGGTCATGCACTCCGTCCGCCGACAATGCCGGGGACATTTCCAACGCCTCCCGAAGAGAGAAATACGATTCTCCTTTCTAATGAAAGTCCAATCCTCCTCATCTCCCGTTCATCGGTAAATCAGCTGAACAAGGAGATCCAATCAGCGTCTCCATCCCATATAACTTCTCGCAAAGTCGCCGATATACCTCCAGACGTCTTCCGTGCCAACATCATCGTCACCGAGAACCTACCGAATAATCCCGCCGGTGAGAGTTCTATAGATTCGGAACGTCCGTATTTAGAAGATAAATGGACAAGTCTCCGTGTCGGTGCGTACGGGATCCCGTTTGACGTTCTCGGGTCGTGTCAGCGGTGCCAGATGGTGTGCGTGGACCAGATCACAGGTGAGTGTCGGGATGAGCCATATTCAACCCTTGCGAGGACGAGGAGGATGAATGGGAGGGTATGGTTCGGTCGGCATTTGGCGTTGAGGTCTTCAGCGTGGGAAGACTTTGAGGAATCCAGTTTGGTAATCCGTGCTGGAGATGTGGTGATTCCACACTACGACTGAGCTCAGTGGCAGGGAGTGAAAATTGAGTCTCAGAACCGTTGAATCATTGTTAGTATATACACGTAGTTGTACACGCAAACGTCCATCGATCCCATCCGAAATAAATTGGCGATAGTAAAACAGTTTCGTCACGAAAGCATGAAACCGCAGCGATGAAACAAAGACTTCATTACCGCTTGGGCCACTTCTTCCAACCCCGACCATGACCTTTCTGCAGTGGTGTCAGCGTCATTGATCGAACAGTACGACCCAGATAAAACAATGAAGGGCCTTACCTCCTTCCATTCCCTGATCATCTCGGGCATCTCCAGCATCGCCTTCTTCCTCTCCTCGAGTCTCGACTCCAACGTACGCTCCCACTTGTGACCCTTGACCTTCTGCCCAATACCCGTTCCCTTGATGGCGAGGCCACGCTCGGCACGACGCAGCTCTTTGTACATGGTCGACTTGCGGCTGGGAGGCAGCAGCTCCTCAACACCGTACTTTTTGGCTAGCTTGACGAGATCAGCCTGTTGGCGAAGACCGTATCGAGGGCCCCACCATCGCGAATTGGGCCCCTTCCGGGGCAGGAATGGATTTGGGTGCTCCGGGTTGGAGTAGAGAAATGCCCGGGACAGTGACCAGGCGGTGGGATCGGCAGGTTTGGCACCCTTGGCGTCGCGCGATGGCGTGTATGGCGAGGGCAGATTGTTCTCAGTTGACGTCGACTCCTCGCCCTCGTTGTTTAGTTTTTTCTCTAGAGTTGGGCGTGTTGGAGAGACGAGCTGCGAGTAAATCTGCGGAGGGTACTTGGCGAAGAAATTGCGCAGCCGCGCAGGGAGTTTCGACACCACTTCATGTGATGCCTGGGCCGCCTGCTGGACCGACATTGTGCCTGTGCAATGCCGGAGATGAGGAATTGGGCCCTTCGAAAAATCGCAACTCTGAGCAGTTGAGTTCTGTTCGCTGATCGATGAAAGCTTCAATCCCGGACCGTTGGAAATTCCAAAAACCTGCGCTAACCCGATTAGGGAGTAACTTATTTTGCCTCAGGAATCAATCTTCCCGTATGAGGAGCCCCAATCCCGCTCTTCCACTGGTTTCTTCCTCAGACTCTCAGGTGTTTTCTCCCCATCGCTCACGACGGTCGCTTTCTTTCATCTCGACTAAATCGGTTTAAAAATTAGTGTATGGTTCTGCCTTTCTGCGGCTGATCTCATCGCAAACATGGCCGACTATAACTACGACGGCACAGAGGAAGAGAATGCCGAGCTGAAGAAGCTGGAAACTGAACTGGTGCGTTCATGGTGCATGGCTCGATTTTCAGTCTGATAGTTTATATATGCTAACGATTTACCCTTTCATGCAGGCCGAAGATTCCGACAACTTCGAGACGTGGGAAAAGCTGGTTCGTGCGGCGGAGAACCTAGAAGGTGGAATCAACCGCAATTCGAGTCCCCAGGCCATCACCACAGTCCGAAGCGCATATGACCGATTCCTGGCCAAGTTCCCGCTGTTGTTTGGTTACTGGAAGAAATATGCCGACCTGGAGTTTTCCGTGGCCGGGACCGAGGCTGCCGAGATGGTGGGTGGGAAGCCGGTCCAAGTCTTAAGAGTTACATCTGCTGACCCGTAATTCTCCAGGTCTATGAGCGAGGCGTCGCCAGCATCTCCACCTCGGTAGATCTCTGGACCAACTACTGCGCTTTCAAGGTCGAGACGAATCATGACAACGATGTCATTCGAGAGTAAGTACAAGACATACTGGTCTCCTTTCCCTTAACCTTTTACCGACGCAGCGCGAACTTTCCTTTTTGTTACCGATCAAGAGTTTGCCCGAGTTAGACGCTTGATTTTTTGAGAGTTGGGAAAGACGAGTCTGGATGATGGGTGAGATCGCTCGTCTACCGCCAGCTTGCCTGGGATCATACTTCTTACCCATGACCGTTTTCTCCCAGGCTGTTTTCTTGCATGAAAGAATCATCCCAGCCGTTAACATCCAACCAATCTACCCTCTGATCGGATCCTCGTTCAGTTTCTCGCACGATGGGAGATTGATCGCCCTTGGTCACCCAGTTCATCAGCCATGGCCGACCTTGCTCATGTTTGCCATACCTTGCCTTTTCATAGTTACCTCCTTTCTCCTGTGTGGAATTGTGATTACTGACTGACGGATATCCAGGCTGTTCGAGCGAGGTGCCAGTTGTGTCGGGTTGGATTTCCTGGCCCATCCCTTCTGGGACAAGTACATTGAGTTTGAGGAGCGGTTGGAAGCATATGATAGGATATTTGCCATCCTCGGTCGGGTGATTCACATCCCCATGCATCAATATGCCAGATATTTTGAGCGATACCGTCAACTGGCTCAGACACGACCAGTCAATGAGCTAGCGCCTCCTGATGTTGTTGCTCGGTGTCGAGCCGAGGTCGAGGCAGCGTCCGGACAAGCCGCGCCCGGCGCAAAAGCAGATGCGGAGATTGAGCGTGATCTGCGACTGCGTCTCGATGCATATCACCTGGAGATCTTCTCCCGAACTCAGACAGAGACCACCAAGCGGTGGACATATGAGTCAGAGATTAAGCGGCCATACTTCCACGTAACAGAGTTGGACGAGGGCCAGCTCGCCAACTGGAGGCGATACCTCGACTTTGAGGAGGCAGAGGGCGACTATGCGCGGTGCCAATTCCTCTACGAGAGATGCCTTGTCACGTGTGCTCATTATGAAGAATTTTGGCTGCGATATGCGCGGTGGATGCTGGCTCAGCCCGGAAAGGAGGAGGAAGTGAGGAATATCTACCAGCGGGCAAGCTCCATCTTCGTCCCTATTGCGCATCCGACGGTACGGCTACACTATGCATACTTTGAGGAAATGATGGGGCGCGTCGACGTCGCCAAGGACATCCACCATGCCATTCTTATCACTCTGCCCAACCATGTCGACACCATCGTGTCTCTGGCGAACCTCTGCCGCCGTCATGGCTCGCTCCAGGATGCTATTGATGTCTACAGGACGCAGATTGAGTCGCCGCAGTGTGACATGCAGACCAAGGCGTCGCTCGTGTCTCACTGGGCTAAGCTTCTGTGGAAGGTCAAGGGCTCGGCCGAGGAAGCCCGGCAGGTGTTCAAACAAAACCAGAAGCATTATTTGGATAGCCAGACATTCTGGACCAGTTACCTGACGTTTGAACTTGAGCAGCCGACCAACTCTTCGACAGAGTCTGCACAATACCAACGCATCAAGCAGGTAGTGGATGATATCCGAACGAAGAGCGCTCTGTCGACAGACGTCATCAAGGACCTGGTGCAGAGCTACATGCAGTACCTGCTTGAGCGAGGGACTCAGGCTGCAGCCAATGAATACATGACACTGGACCGAGAAGTTCACGGGCCGGCGTCTGTATCGCAAACCAATCGTGCAGGCGATGCTCACAAGGCTACACCGGCCGCGACTTGGCCAACACCAACTCCAGATCCTGCGGCCGCCGCAGCAGCAAACCAACAACAGGCGTATGCCTATTACCAGCAGCAGGGCATTCCTCAGCAGCCAGTCAACGGAACGGTCAGTCCAGCAATTTCCCTGGTGAACCATGTCCTGAGTGCTAACCTTGTCCACAGGCTCAGCCGCATCCTGTCCGATATTGATTGATCTTGACTGATGTAGAGTGGTTCTTACGTCCCTTTTTTCCCACCCTTGCCCCCCTTGCAGTAGAGCGAAACGACACTGACCTTGTATTAACATCGTTACTACTACCTGGTTCTGTTCTTGATATCCGTCCCGATTTCGATTCATATCTCTCCAGACTCAAAGAGCTACGCGAGCCCACAGCGTATGTAGCAGATAGGACCCTTTTGCTGGATCTGAACAGATATAATGAATGACAGGAGAGTGTTTCCTACGTATTTCTTACTGTCCATGTTCCTACTGGTAGTTCTGAAGCAGCACTTTGTTCTGAGCACGAACGCCTATTACTAACAAGTTCGCCGTACATCGTAGACGGTTTACACCTTTTACGGCCCAGCATGAGCGTTTCGGGACGGAAAAGGTCCGCTTCTCTCCTATTTGCATATGGATATGGATTAGTTATTGGAATTATAAAAGCTAACGAGAAGCATGTGACGAATCGCCTTCACTGAAGAGCATGTTTTTCGATATTCAGAGCTTTCTACCTGCCGACGGGAGTTGATCTGCTATGCATTAAGAGAGGGCAATATCTGTATTGGACTGCTCAAGTGCTGGTGTTGGCATCGGCACCTCTTTCTAATAGCAGCTTGACAATTTTATCATGCCCACGATCTTTAGCAGCCTCCAGGGCAGTGCCATATTGACCACCTTTTGCGTTGATATCAACGCCCCTCTCCAACAGTAGATGCACAATCTCCCTGTTACCGTTGACACAAGCAGCTTGGAGAGCATTGCCATAGTATCCACCTTGTGCATTGACATCAGCACCTCTCTCAAGCAGCAGCTCCACCGGTTCCTTCTCTCCACAGTTACAAGCTGCTTGAAGAGCATTGCCATAGTATCCGCCTTGCGCATTGATATCCGCACCTCTATCCAGCAGCGTCTCCAACCGTTCTCTCTGTCCATAGAGACAAGCAGCCTGGAGAGCGTTGCCGTACTGGCCCCCTTGTGCATTGACATCTGCACCTCTCTCTAGCAGCATCTCCACAAGATCCTTGTTTGCATATTGACAAGCGATTTGGAGGGCAGTACCGCCAATGTCGTCTCGTATATTGATATCGGCGCCTCTGTCTAACAGAAACTCCGCCAATTTTTTGTGGTCCTCGGCACATGCAGCCCACAGAGCATATCTATACGGGCCACCTTGCGCGTTGACGTCGGCACCTCTCTCCAATAATAGCCGCACAACTTCCAGGTAACCGTTCGTCGAGGCTGCGTGGAGAGTATTACCTTCTTCACCACCCTGGACATTGGCATCGGCACCACTGTCCAACAACAGCACCACCACTTCTTCAATTCCGTGATAAGAAGCAGCCTGAAGAGCAGTGCCATACTTTCCGCCTTGGACGTTCACATCGGCACCACTTTCCACCAGGAGCTTCACCGATTCTTTGTGCCCCATATGAGACGCGGCTTGCAGAGCGCTGCCATAGTGTCCGCCTTGTGCATTGACATCCGCACCCATCTTCAGAAGTAGCTCCACCAGCTCTTTGTTTCCAGTAATAGAAGCAGCTTGAAGAGCATTTCCATAATGCCCGCCTTGTACGCTGACACCGGCACCGCATTCCAGGAGCAGCTCAACCAGTTCTTTGTTTCCAGGAAGAGAAGCAGCTTGAAGGGCATTGCCATAGTTGCCGTCTTGTGCGTTGACATCAGCGCCTCTTCTCAGCAACTGATTCACAAGTTCCTCGTTTCCATTAATACAGGCAGCTTGAAGAGCATCGCCAAAGTATACGCCTTGTGCGTTAACATCGGCACCTCTCTCCAGTAGCAGCTCCACTATTTCCCTGTTTCCTCGGAAAGATGCAGCTTGAAGAGCATTGCCGTATGTGCCGCCCTGCGCATTGATATCGGCACCTCTCTGCAAAAGCAGCTCCGCCACTTCCCAATGGCCCTGAAGAGAAGCAGCCTGGAGTGCGTTGCTATATTCGCCGCCTTGTGCATTGATATCGGCGCCCCTTTCCAGCAGTAGCTCCACAAGTTCCTTGTTTCCCCAATAGCAAGCAGCCAGAAGAGCATTTCCATAATGTCCGCCTTGGGCGTTGACATCAGCACCTCTATCTAGTAGCAGTTCCACCACTTCAATCCTGATCATACTATTAGAGCAAGCAGCCTGGAGAGCATTGCCATAGTATTCACCTTGCGCATTCACATCTGCACCGTTCTCCAGCAGCAGCTGCACAGCGTCCATTTCTCCGTTCTCACTAGCGGCCTGGAGAGCATTCTCAAGGGTGTAGAGGGGCCCAGCATGATACGTATCAGGCCGCGCATTGACATTGGCACCCTTTTGCAACAGCAGTTGTGCTATTTTCTTGTGACCACTGTGAGAAGCGGCCTGGAGAGCAGTGCCATGCTCGCCACCTTGTGCGCCGACATCGGCACCTTTGTCAAGCAGCAGTTCCACGACTTCAATGTGTCCTCTGTAAGATGCAGCCTGGAGAGCATTACCATACTTGCCACCCTGTGCATTGACGTCAGCGTCTTTTTCCAACAGAAGCTCCACCAGCTCCTTGTTTCCATTATAAGAAGCAGCCTGAAGAGCATTGCCAAAGTAGCCTCCTCGTTCGTTGACATCAGCGCCTTCTTCCAACAGCAATTGCACTATTTTGTTGTGGCCCAGGAAAGCACTGATCTGAAGAGCGGTGCCATATCTGCCGCCTTTCGCATCGACATCAGCTCCCCTCTCCAGGAGTATCTTTACAATATCCTGGAGGCCCGCTGCCGATGCATAATACAATGGAGGATGGGGCGAGGATCCAATTATCGGATATCGAGACCTTGGATCATCAGGGCTAAAAAGCTTGCTCCAAACTTTGAAAGCCTGCTTGTCCTCAAGGAAAAAGCGCAAGACGTCTTCCTGCACATCTTTTTCAGTTTCTGAGAGCCTGGCATGGTCCATCCAGTGTTCTGATGCGTATGCCGCCAGGGGACAGTTATCTTTCATTTCATATAATTCCTGGCCATCCAGGCAAGACATGTACTTTAGGCAGATCGATACCATTTTTGCGTGTGACCGTGTCAGATCTAGCCGGTCTTGCCAGTTACCCTTCCGTTCGTGATGGAGGAGGAATTCCCTTGCTGTTTGATGTATAAAGAACAATTTGTTTTCGTGGACGCTTATGAAGAGTCCGCACAGGTATTTCACCGTGCTTTCGAAGTTTTCGCGGGACCACATCTTCGATTGCAACGCGGAATATGAATCGAATCGTCCGTCTTCCATAGCTATCGTCAAAGCCACGTTCGCTTCATCGAGCCTCAGCGGACGTGCTGCAGCCAACACGATTTGAAGAAGAGTCTCGGTTTGGAGTTGGTCCTCGCTTCTATTTAAAAATTTCTCGTACGCTTCTGATACTTGAACGGGTAGATCAGAAAGTAGCGCTTCCACGTCCGATCGCCTGCTGTATTTCCCGGGACGCTGTTCGATGATATTAAAGGTGAGATGGAGCCACAAGTACGTGCGGTGCTCCATGCTCTTTAACCGTTCGGCGATTCTTCGACGATCCTCCTCTCCGAAACGACGAGCAATCCCATCCACCTTGACATCAATGACAAGATTGATTTCCTTGCTGATCTGCGCAGCCTTCTCATCCCCATCGAAATGAACATAGGCAATGGTGTCGGAAAATGCACTGAAGGACTCCTCAAGATCATCGTATGGGCGACTGGTGATGAGAAACTTCAGCTTCGGCCGCGAATCGGAATCCCGAATTTTCTGGCAGTAGAGCTTTTCCAGTTTCCTGATGAGTTGTTGCCTATTGCCTGCATCGCATTCA
This sequence comes from Thermomyces lanuginosus, assembly GCF_041956635.1. NCBI lineage: Eukaryota > Fungi > Ascomycota > Eurotiomycetes > Eurotiales > Trichocomaceae > Thermomyces > Thermomyces lanuginosus. The sequence goes on along the minus strand of NW_027192365.1, from coordinate 29,101 downwards.
TCAAGCGCATCAAGTACGCAAACAATTTCACCTGCATTAGGAGATTCGGCACACCTTATCAAAATGCGCCAGAGCTCGGGAAAGTTCTTGGTCAAGTCCCTCCCAAAGTTCTGATGGCTCGCAATTGCATGCTCAATCAGGTCACTAGAAGAGGCGTGCGTGAAAATCTGATGAAGTATTGCACTCAGAGCATTCGTTGCGTATATGCGGTGTTCGTCGCCATCCTTGAAAAAGAAATAGCAGACCGTCGATGCCGCAACGTTTACGGATAGACGCTGTTCATCGATCAATGCTCGGGACAGGACCGACTTTCCACAACCTGGCCCAGCAGACACCCACAGGAGACCGAAGTTGCTGCTCCTCCATTCATGGAATCTCTCGTCCGTGAAGAACCATTCACATGTGCCCGGCACCCGTTGCGGATTGTAGTCTTTGCAAGTCTCATAGTCGGAAGCGAGATCCCGCAAAAGGTCTCGTGCTTTCTGACTCTCGTAGATTAACTGGTTCTCCTTCTTTGCTGCCTCCAGGATCGTTCGGATTTCATCCAGGATAGCTTGTGACTCCTCCATCTTTTGTAGCTCCATGTCCCTGCTCTTCCGGACTTCCTCGGCTTCCAGAGGCGAGATGTATCTGCTATACTGTTCACTCAGATTCTGAATATTTACCAATTTCCCATCCCAATCATTCCAGCCGGCGACATTTCCCATGCCCGCGACAGTTGCGCCTTGGAAAGATGGCAGATAACACGTGCTTGATACTCGATGATATGGGAATAAAGTTTTGCCATGGGTTCAATGAGGTCTTGGTAAGCCTGCCGACGCGACGGCTGAAGATATGTTCTCTCCACGATGTTCCAGTACATCTGGACATCACAGAGAGAGTTAAAGCCTTTCAGCATGGATTCATTTACTGACGTTGCGCTCGTGAGTAACTTTCGAAGTCAGTATCACCCCGGTCTTCTATCTAATTTTACAGAGTCCTTTCCTACCGAGAGAAATACAGAAGCGCCGGACCATGCCAACGCAGCATATGGCTGAGAGGATACAGCGGCCTGGACCAGCGAGTCGGACCAAAGGAGGAATTTGGTTAGCCTTTCCACCTGTTCGCGGATGACTATGTCTTTCCCCAATAGCGAGACACGCCATTGCTTCTTTTCACGATCCCTTAGAAGTTGGTGTACAATTGACTCAACTGAGATAGACTTTGGAGAATCCGTGCCATCTTGCAGCGATGCTAGGTGCTTGTTATAGTCCTCCGTTAGTTCTGGCTCTCGGTCTTGCAGAATCTCGTATGCCTGAGCCCAAAGATCCAGGCCTCCGCTTGGCAAGTGAGCAGCTTTCTCTGAAGTATTCACTGGAATTGCAAGGCTGGGGGACGACGGATTTCCATCGGTAGTCGGCGATGTACAAGCGTCCCCGTGCCTTGGCTTCACAACCGTAGTAGTTTGGTCCCGTCGCGAAGGCGGGGATGTCGTCGCAATGGAAGTTCCATCGCTGTCGGATACGGCAATCTTTTTCTTTCTGAACCACCTTATTTTGGATGAGAAATGCATATTTCCAGTACGGAGTACCTGGTTACAGATACCCGCAGTTGTAAATAATCGAATCTCGCAAACGCTTGCTGAAATCAGCAAGTGAAAGCAGTGGCCATCATAGGAGCAACCCCGCGACTTATATGCGTATTGTTACTGTGGCTCATGGATTTCCGAGGCTGAAATCACCGTCGTTTCGTAGTCTGCGCTAATTTATTAAATGGGCCTAAATTAACCAACATTTCTGAAGATGTCTGATTACTAGTAAGCCACTAAAAAGTTGACAACGCTCCGCAGTGGGAGAGCACATCCAGATTTCTGTCTGACATCTGAATAGGCGCACTTCCCTCGCAGAGTTGTACTCGATAGCTGCTGGCCCGTTCGACATCTTCCTCGGCCCAATTGCAAGCCATATCACAGTTGACGCGAGTTGCGGGCATACATCGGTGTTGTGGCATGCACCTGCAGCATTACTGTGGGAAGCTGTAATAGCAAAGACGAATGTCGGCGCTGAATTACTCCAGTTGCACCTGAAGGGCCCATGGCTAGGGTTAGGGTTGACTGAGAATCACTGCAGAGAACCATAGCCACCACTCCACCATTGCTTCCCAAAAGTGCAACCGCGCTTGGGCCTAAAATCGGAGGACATTATCACTAGAAAAGAGTGTCAGATCATCATGATTTTAGAGAATGAACTTCAAAGGCTGGTAGGAACTGTTGTATCATCCAACCACCATGGCCAAACGTCATACAATGTCAATCACGTGACGAATCTACAACCTGGAGAAGAGCTTGAGAATCAGTGAATCCCACTTGCCACTTCCACATACGTCGGCACCATGAACGGGACATATAGTATGGACGGCGTCGAGCCTCCGCGACCACCTCCAGATCCGATCGAGCGACCGCCAACACCTCCACCGCCACCTCCGCCGGGGGACTCCCTGCCTCCTCCTCCACCTCAAGACAGTCGAACCGACGGGAATGGTGATGCGCCTCCTCCGCCTCCATCACCCCCTCCGCCGCCGGCACCTGCTGAGGAAGGGGGAGGAGAAGGTCCTCCAGCGAAAAAGCAAAAGAAGAAAGTTGGCTGGGGAGGAACAGCGGCACCGAAGCCGCTGAGCGTGGACGAACTGTTGAAGAAAAAGAGGGAGGCTGATGCGGCGGCGTCAAAGGTGAGTACCAGTCCTTTATGCACGTGATGTGGATTCAAATTAACGTGTTTCATAGCCCAAGTTCCTGTCTAGAGCGGAACGTGAACGATTAGCGCTGGAGAAACGAGCCAAGGAAGTCGAAGCGGAACGAGCAAGAGCCCAAGCCGAGCGATCACGGGTCACGAACGGTTTCCTGTCTCCAAAGGATGAATCCTCAGAGAGGCAATCCTCCCGACTGATCCCAACGGGCCCACGCGCCCAGCAGCGCAGCAATGGGGACCGTCGTAAGAACGACCTCACACCACCATCGCCACCAAAGCCGATTGCGTTTGGCAAGGAGGATTCTAAGGAGCAGCAAAAGGAGCAACAACAACGAGAAGAAGAAGATGCAGAGGCCGCGCTGATTCGACAACGGTATATGGGCGTCGAGCAGACGTCAAGCTTCTCGGCGAAGAAGAAGCGCAAGCGCACGGCGGAGCGCAAGTTCAATTTTGAATGGAACGCGGAGGAGGACACGACAAACGACAACAACCCGCTGTATCGAGACCGGACGGAGGCGAATTTCTTTGGGCGCGGTCGGCTGGCCGGTTTCGGGGACGATGTTGTGGAGACGCGCACGAAACAGTACGCAGAGGCGCTGAAAGACCGCGACCGCGAGGCTGGATCAATCCGCGCGCAGGAGATGATCGAGATGGAGCGCCGGCGGCAGGAGGAGCGCAACCGCAACGCGATCGACAAGCATTGGAGCGAGAAGCGACTCGACCAGATGCGCGAGCGCGATTGGCGCATTTTCAAGGAGGACTTCAACATCAGCACCAAGGGCGGGCAGATCCCGAACCCGATGCGCTCGTGGGAGGAGTCCGGCCTGCCACGGCGGCTCTTGGAGCTCATCAAGAAGGTGGGCTATACAGAACCGACGCCCATCCAGCGCGCGGCCATTCCTATTGCGCTGCAGTCTCGCGACCTGATCGGTGTTGCGGTGACCGGGTCGGGCAAGACAGCGGCGTTTTTGCTACCTCTGCTGGTATACATTTCGGAGTTGCCGCGGCTGGACGAGTTTGAGTGGCGCAAGAACGACGGGCCGTACGCGATCATCCTGGCACCCACGCGAGAGTTGGCGCAGCAGATCGAGCTTGAGGCGAAGAAATTCGCCGTCCCGCTCGGGTTCAACGTGGTCAGTATCGTCGGTGGGCACTCGATCGAAGAACAGGCTTACAGTCTACGTGACGGAGCGGAGATTATCATTGCTACGCCAGGTCGTCTAGTCGATGTTCTAGAGCGACGCATGCTAGTGCTCGCTCAGTGTTGCTACGTGATCATGGATGAGGCCGATCGTATGATCGACCTCGGGTTCGAGGAGCCCGTTAACAAGATTCTTGACGCGCTTCCCGTGTCGAACGAAAAGCCCGACAGCGAGGCGGCAGAAGACGCGCGAGCAATGAGCCAGCATATAGGCGGCCGCGAGCGCTACCGCCAAACCATGATGTACACGGCGACAATGCCACCGGCAGTGGAGCGAATCGCTCGCAAGTACCTCCGGCGCCCGGCGATTGTAACGATTGGCAACGTTGGTCAAGCGGTCGACACCGTGGAGCAGCGGGTCGAGTTCATCCAGGGCGAGGACAAGCGCAAGAAGCGGCTGGGCGAGATTCTCATGTCGGGCGAGTTCGCGCCGCCGATTATTGTGTTTGTCAACATCAAGCGCAATTGCGACGTAATCGCGCGGGAAATCAAGCAGATGGGGTTCTCGACGGCGACGCTACACGGCAGCAAGACGCAAGAACAGCGAGAAGCGGCGCTGGCGTCGGTGCGCAACGGCACAACGGATGTGCTGGTCGCAACGGATCTGGCGGGCCGTGGTATCGACGTGCCCGACGTCAGTCTTGTAATCAACTTCAACATGGCGACGACCATCGAAAGCTACACGCATCGTATTGGACGAACGGGTCGTGCGGGCAAGAGCGGTGTCGCAATTACGTTCCTGGGCAACGAGGACGCGGATGTCATGTACGATCTGCGGCAGATGCTGTCCAAATCGCCGATTTCGCGGGTGCCGGAGGAGCTCCGCAAGCACGAGGCGGCACAATCGAAGCCGGTGCGGGGGCCGCGGCAAAAGGCGGACGACGGCAATCTGGGGAGTTTAGCTGGGAAGACGGGGTGGCAATAGCTCAATCGGGCCGCTTAGGTAAAGCTGATCATGTACAATACTACTCCGGTAGTTATAAGTATACTGTTAATGAATTCATGGACTCTACTGTGAGAATCATTATCCTCGGTAGAGGAATTTCGCCTCTCCAACCATCAATATTGACCGCCACCTCCGATGCTAACCTGCCCATTCCAAAAAGTACCCGTGGAGAAGCAGAACCCACCAGGAAACACGTGGAGCACCCTCTTCTGGGCCCTGCTTACGCGATTCCCCGGGCCTAGACAGTCCGCAGCCAATCAGCGCTCAGTTATTGGTCAACATATTCCAAGGGCTTCGCTGCTACAGTATCGGGAGGAGAGGGTTTAAATAAGGGCCGATAGAATCCCTTGTTTTTGGATTCTTGATAAAACGACTTTTCCTGTTTGTTCTTGTGTTGTATATATACATAGACCCTTTGCGTTTTTCGTTCATTGAGCTTGTACAGTACGATACTTCGGGGATATCGTTCCTTTTTTTTTTTTTCAACCATGGCCGCGGCTACTCGTTCCTTTACCCGCGCCCTGGCCCGCTCCAGCCTGCGCCCCGTCGTGCGCAGCAGTGCTCGTCCGGCGGCGGCAATTCCCTCCCTTCGCGCAACCGGTTATCGAGGATACTCGTCTGAATCCGGCTCGTCGGGTGCCGGCAAGTCGAACAACACCGCAATCCTGCTGGGTGTTGGTGCCGTCGCCCTCGGTGGTGCCGGTGTCTACTATCTGAACACCTCGTCCGACGCCAAGGCCAAGTCCGGCCCGTTCCAGCCCACGAAGGAGGACTATCAGAAGGTGTACGATGAGATTGCGCGGTTGCTGGCGGAGAACACGGACTATGATGATGGAAGCTATGGACCGGTATGTTATTTTTTTCCGTTCATGTCAGGCAACATATTGTAGGGGGATTCCCGAATGCTAATTGGAGGGGGTTTAGGTTCTCCTGCGTCTCGCGTGGCACGCTAGTGGTACCTATGATAAGGAGACTGGTACTGGTGGCAGCAACGGCGCCACCATGCGGTTTGCGCCTGAGTCGGACCATGGCGCCAACGCCGGTCTGAAGGTTGCGCGCGACTTTTTGGAGCCTGTGAAGCGTACGTTCCTAGCCTTCCCTTCCTCCTTTGTTATGAGGAAACATTATAAACTGACTATGTGACTATAGAGAAGTTCCCTTGGATCACCTACTCCGACCTCTGGACCCTGGCCGGCGTCTGCGCCATCCAGGAGATGCAGGGCCCTAAGATCCCGTGGCGCCCCGGCCGCGAGGACCGCGACGCCTCGGCCTGCACTCCGGATGGCCGTCTGCCCGACGCGTCCAAGGACCAGAAGCACATCCGCGCCATCTTCAACCGCATGGGCTTCAACGACCAGGAGATGGTCGCTCTGATCGGCGCGCACTCCCTGGGTCGCGCTCACCCAGACCGCTCCGGCTACGACGGCCCGTGGGACTTCTCCCCCACCGTCTTCACCAACGAGTTCTTCCGCCTGCTGCTCGACGAGAAGTGGCAGTGGCGCAAGTGGAACGGCCCGGCGCAGTACACCGACAAGTCCACGGGCACCCTGATGATGCTCCCGACGGATATCGCGCTCGTCAAGGATAAGGAGTTCCGCAAGCATGTCGAGCGCTATGCCCGCGACTCGGATGCCTTCTTCAAGGACTTTGCCGATGCCTTTGTCAAGCTGCTCGAGCTCGGCGTGCCGTTCAAGAGCAAGCCCGAAGACCGCTGGGTGTTCAAGACGAGCGACTAAAATCTTGCTCGTTTCCTGTCATTTTTTTTTCCCTAATATGTGTGATATCATGGCGCAATTTGCCGCATGCATGTTGTGATAACTATATAGCCTTAGATTTAGAAGGAGTTCAATCTCATGTAACGCTGTTTTTTTTCCAACAAATCTTCCAAAGTCCTCCATATATTAACTGGTTTCATTTTGATTATTATTATTCAACTTCCAGATTATTGATCAGTCATCTTTTCTTATTTATATGCTATAGATACATGCTGAGAGCGATAGATAGAGGTAGATAGTCCGACTATACAGGAATATCCAATGCCAAAGAGGGGAAATCAGACATGTGCTCAAGGGGTATGGGACAAAGAAGAAAGCGTGACCAGCACGTCGAGACGGGAGATTAAAAATTAGTAGAGGTGCAAAAAAAAAAAAAAAAAAAAACAATGAACGAAAGAAAAACGAAGAAAACGAGAAAACGAGGATAAAAAAAAAAAAGAGATGATACAAGGAAACCCAGTCATCTGTATATCTCTCCACCCCTCTTCCCCAACTTTGCTGTCGAATCGTAAGCTCTATGTCGTCGAGTGAGTTGGTTTCTCTTTCTTTCGTCTTTGTCTTGCGCCGTTCCAACGACGGATCCTCCGCCCAATGCAAAATCAAAACGGCCGCAAGCCGGTCGAACCCAAAACCAGAGCGCCAACAAAGGAAATATGCGAAACCCAATGAACCCAAACACGAATACCCAAGCCCCAGTCACCGTGTAAACACAAAAATATGTAATATGTATGGGTGAAAAGGAAAAAAAAAAAAAAGAATTATTAGGGAAACGGGCTGCAGGGACAATAGCCCTTCACTCAGCCCATGATATGTATATATCTTGGATCGCTCGTCTCGTCATAATTCCGTTGTCCGAGCCCACCATTCACACCGACTCATCACGCTTGCGTTTCTTCAGGCTGCGGCGCTTGGGTGACCCGACAACGTCCGCACCCATCGACTCCCGGCGTGGCTGGATCGCAGCTCGGGCAGGTCCATAGAATGCGCCCAGAACGCGCGAGTCCTGCCCGTAGGAATGCCCCGAACGCGCCACATCGCTCTGGCTCATCACACCCAGGACAATCGAGCTGGTGCCATGTGTCCGGGCATGCTGGGAGAGATTGTCACTGCGCGAGAAGCGCTTGCCACATTCATTGCATTCGAAGGGCTTGTCCTGAGTATGCAGGGAGCGGTAGTGCCGCTTCAGGTGCTCCTGCCGCCGGAATCGTCGAGAGCACAAGGTGCACACAAACGTCTTGGACGGGTCATCGGTTACCGACTGCTTGCGACCACGGCGGCTGTTAGACATGCGGGCCGGAGCCGCGTTTTGCAGAGCCGGCACGTTCTCCGGCACGGCATTGGCTTCCGTGTTGACGATATCGTCCGTAACCATGGGTTGGCTCTCGTCGTCGCAGTTCATCAGCATCAGGTCTCGAGAGTCCGAACCCTCCACGTCCGAGTTCGCATCCGGCATGGTCGGGTAGAAGGAGACCCGCTTCGCCTCGTCATGGTCTCCCTCATCGTTGCGCAGCAAATCCTGCGGATTAATCGTCGGCAAGCCAGAACGGGCTGCCGCATCCTCATCGTCCAAATCCTCAAAGCTCTGTTCGCTGAGGAAGCCATCTTCTTCCAAGCCGTACAGGGATCCAACACGCTGTCTCTTGTCTCCCAGGTAGAACACGCTGGACTGCGAGGCAACATCGGACATCCGCTTGGCCGGATCGTCATCCGAGTCCAGATCGGACAGGCTGTCGAATGCCGGCAGCGTGGTAAGAGTCGCCTCCGCAGCACCAGTCAGGGAGGTGGGCTGGGCGTCCGCTTGAGTGGAGAGGGAAATGCTGCCATCGTTCAAGAGCGATTTATGCTCTTCATCGTCCCCGGATCCCAAGATGGGCAAGGGAGGGATATCCTCCGGAGCCTTCTGGGTGGAGGGGTCGACAGTCAGTTGACGAGGATCGCAGAAATCCGAGCTCACAGGCTGATCCGCCGAGAACCCGGACGACGACACGGGCGACGGGGACGGCGAAAGCGACGGGCAGGACGAATTGGTGGAGAGCAGGTCCGTCGGTTGGCTGGCGGTCACCGAAGGGGGGTGTACAAACACTGTGGACCGGGAAACCATTAGTCAGCACCTGTCGGACGAAAAGAGCTCACCCCACGTGCCGCGGGAGGACCGTTGAAGGCCCGAGGCACCAAAGGATTTCGCCCGCCCAATGAGGAAGGAAGCGTACCTGGGGTAAGTGGAGGCGAGTCGGACCGAGCCCAATCGGGCTTAGCGAGACTTTCCGGGTTTACACCGGCGTCGCAACCCTCCTTGGCTCCATCCAGTTTCTCAATGGAGAAGAATGACCCATCCATCGGTGTCTGAACCATGCCACAGCTGGACGGTGGGCTGCTGATCGTGCTGCCCGACGTCGACAGCGGCGGCGTGGAGGGGAATTGGTAAAAGTCGGCGTTGGCGAACCGGGTATCCAGCGACAAGACCGATTGGGACTCGTGCTGGACCACGATGGTCGGCTTGAGGCCCGTGGCCTGGGACGAGGCGATCTGATTCGCATGCATTGCTTCAAAGCCACCCTTGGGAGCGAGGGGAGGGTAGATGGACTGTTGTTGCTGCTGGTGTTCTTGTTGGTTCTGCTGTGGCTGTGCGGCGTACATGGGCATTGAGGATGGGAAGGTCGACATTTGCGAAACCAGCTGTCGCTGGTGCTGATCAAGCTCGTGTTCGTAGAGATAGCACGGTGCTTGCACAGACAGGGACGCCGGATGTACGGCGTATTGGGCTTCCATGATCTAGCTTGGTGATACTCTGCTGCAGAATGTATTAGCACGAGAAGGACCCTGTCCCACCATCCGGCTGCAGGGCACACTTACCGCGTCTGGTAGTTGAAGACGTCCACCACTTCTCGGTGGACGGCGTATCGCTGGGGAAGGTATTAGGTGTAGTAATGGGGTATTATAGAATGTGTTGCGTGCTCGAAGGGTGAGCGAGGATCGGCGAGTATTCTTCAAAAAGAGCGACAGGAGAGCGAGGAATTAAGGAGTGTGGTGGACAGCAGTGGTTCGCTGTCCTCAGTCAGGCGTTCCGACGAAGCTGGATAGCCACGTTGGGAACGGGATCGAGGACAAAGACGGCAATGCTGTGCCAAACACCCGTCGAGGTTCACGGAGAGTCACGGTGAGAATATGCAGCGGTCTAAGATTATCCGGTAAAAGGAGCGACAGGACCTGGAGATCCAGAAGGCGTGGTGCGGTCGAAGAGGCACGTGCTTCTGGAGCCAGGTACCGGGAGAGAGAGTCAAAAATAAAATTGATACGGGACAAAAGAAGTTTAAAAAGAAGAAAAAGAAAAGGGACCAAGAGACGATTGAACTATGCAAATCGAGGCATTAGGGAGAAAAAATTAGGAAAAAGGAAGAACGACGGGCTTTAGAATTAGGGAAACGAGAGACGGGCCAGAGGGGAAGAGAGAGATACGATAGGAAAATGATCTCTCTGGGGACCACCGGGTTGGGCAGTGGATAAAAAAGGGCTCAGCACGTTGACGATCAGTCCGCAGCCAGAGAGTTCAGACGGGCTGGTCCCCCGGCATGAGAGCGGTGGGCATCGCCATCCATCCGATATCCACACCACACCGCGCGGGACCACGGCGGTGGTCTGGCTAATTCACGAGTCTAACTCAGTACGGGTCTGGGGCCGGGCCATGGGAACCGCGTCTGGCATGGCATCCCTCTGGGCTGCGAGAGGAGTCGAGAGGGACAAGCGCATATCATGGCCCACTTGGTGGCTCGGGCTAAATATGGGCTCTGTCGCGTCCGTGACCTTTTAGTGCGAGCGGTTTGAGTTGGGTCAAGGATTTCGGTCCATCCTGTTGGACGGAACGGGACGACTAGGGCATCCATCCGGGCCGACTAGTCCCTGTCTAGCACCAGAGGGGCAACTGCATGGGCTCCTAGAAGTTAGTTATGCGGAGATTCGAGTCGTGTCAGGGCAGACAGACTTAATTAACGAACCGGTCTGGTCGCGCTCGCCCGCCCCGTGACTAGTCCCAATTTGTCCCTGCCTAACCTTTTCCCTGTTTACCAGGACTAACACAGAGACCGGAATGTCAGCCCACCCATGGACCAGCTTGCACGCAGTGGTCGTACGCGCGGCCCGATTCTCTCAGGATGCTTCCATATTCTTCCATGAATAAAAAAAAAAAAANAAAAAAAAAGAAAAATTACTGGTGATATAGGACATGAACCTTATTTCGGACTTTGAATTCTCGCATCACCACGCATATTGCGCACTCGAATTTTTCAGATTGGCCGTGGCAATGTTGTGCATGAAGCGTGTGTGATGGTGTGGGAAGCCATTGGATGGCAAAGTGGGATCGGCTGTGTCTTAGCGCACGTCCGAGGCAGAGTGCGCGATGATACCTCCCCAATCAGGCTGTCTGCTCTTTAACGCGTGGCCTCGAGCTCAATCAACGTTTGATTTGGGGGAATTTTGCTTTGTGGCAAACTGGAAATAATCAATCAATCGTGAGACTCAACGTGCTCGAGTCTCGACGCGGTCAAACCTTCTCTGATGCGCTCTTTGTGTGCACCGGTGGCGGGTGGGAGTGATCGAATGATGGGGTTGAGGAGCACGTACGGTGTCCCCATAGGCTGTCTCGTAATTCCGATGAAGGAGGCATGATATCGCGTAGTCAGAGCCCAGCGGGTGTAGGAGCCAACTGCGCACATCCCACGCCCCAGCGGCGGAAATGGAGAACCAAAGGCACGCAATTTCTTGCAAAAAGCCACGGCTGCCGCACAATCCTTCCGCAGCCGCGATTAAACTATTGTGCCGGTAAACTGATCCAGTTCAGGATAACCTAATTGTTATCACCAACAAATGACGCTCCGTGGAGTCTACGATAAGACATGGTAGGTCTGAGTAATCGACCAGTCATTGACTCATTGATTGCATGGAAAATTTCGATGCCTCCAGAGGCCGTGTCTGACAGACCGCGACATCGGTCGCGCATTGCGCGCATGTATGAGGCAGTGAGAGCGCAACATTTCTGTGGCAAGGAGCAACTCATGGTGGTTTGAGTGCGTTGATTAAACGAATGAGAGGTGGTATTGGAGGATCAGGTCCATAGAGCGAAGTTAATCAGTTCCTCAACCAGGGTGGGTTATGATTCGTGCGCGAAGTCTGGGGACTAACTAGCGAAGCAACACCGGCTCGGACGGGATCAGGAACGGCCTTCTTGTCGCCTCCACTTAATGCTGCAAGGCTGCAAACAATAACAGGCCTAGACAAAAGCGACAGGAGAGCAGAAGACAACAGGAACGCAAATCGGAAACGATTCTGTCCGACATCATAACCCGTCCATTCTCCCCCCCCCCCTCCCGGTTCCTGTCGTTATCCACCGGCGACCGTCAATTTATAATGGACGTTTCCCAAATAACGACCGGCCCCTGCAACTCTTATATTACCATGCATACTGTCATCTATGCGAGATTTGAGAACAGGCATTCCATCCTCCTCTGGTCGAAAATTCGAAACTGTTCGATTCAGTGAGTTCAGACTCACATGCTCACAGTGTCATCGCTGTCCGATGGCTTGGATGGCAGCATGACATGTCGCTGTCACTCTGTCACACGTTGTCGTTTCAACAGAGGGCATGATGACCTCGGACTCCGTATGAGCGTCGAGATCCGCGTTCTGCTCCCGATTTCATAGCCGAATCCCAGGCAGTAGTTAACTCCGTAAATTCGAAAGTATCGATAACTTGAAGCTCTTGCCGAGTACATATCCCTGGAGCTGTCGGATTGTCCCTTGCGAATCCTGCGAGAGCTGAAGAACTTCAATAGCGGTCATTGATCCTAAATCCCGTCCAGTGTGTCTATTGATGATTTCAATTTACAGGAGGGCTGGAAGCTATTCAATGGATGCCGGCCCGTCGTCTGGACGTGCGCAGGGACAACGGACGCGGCGAGATGCGAGTGACATCCTCTATCCCGAGTCTGGGACCCTGGGCTGCCGATGGATAACTTCTGGAATCCTGGATCGATTCCGGCATTCGTACACCGGACTTACAGCTTGAGACACCGGCTCAGACCGAGACTCGGAAAGACGAAGACTCGGCAATCCATCACGACCGAACAGTAATACTGTATGAGATGGGATCGAATCGGAACGATGGCAAGTCTTCAACCACGCTTAAACGTCATATGCCGCAGGCAACCGACGATTCCAAACATCCGGCGGACGGCATATCCCGGACGAGCAACGATGCGGAATTCCCTCACTGACCCTGAACAGCGAGCGATTCGAATTTCGGAAAGACTTCCCAGCTTGCACACGGTTCCTGCATTGACAGGGTTTAGCCCTGTTGTAAAAACGGGCGTTCCGCACTAGTATAAACTAGGAGTGTCATACAACAGAGCCAATAGAATGGTCGCAGGTGCTCTCTGTCTGTGTCTGCATGTGTTGTATTATTCTTGTGCTGAGTAGTGAGGAAACTTGATCTTATATACATGAGCCACACAAGTGAATATCCGAATCCTTAACCGAGCAAATTTTTCTTTCGGCCCACACACATTTCTCGTGAAGCTGATTCATGTATCGTGACATTTTGTGACCAGACTTGAGTATCACGTGATGGCATCTTGACACTAGACGAGTACCAGCTGCCCAGATCCACAACAAGCCCAAATTTTGCTTTTCCTCTTTGCGGTTTAGTGTGTCGGTTCGACTGGGTCCTGGCTCCATCCATCGCATGAATCGCACCGCCTTCACGAGACAAAAAACAACGGCCACCATCGCTCGTACATTCGGCTCGACAAGCGAACTTGTGGGGAACTGCCGCTGAGTCTGCGCGCCTGCGGTGATTCCAAATCCTCTTTATATTCTCTGCTCTCTCTCTGCTGAATGTAGGCGAGGATTTGACGGTAAGGTTCTCCAAGGTTACGTCCCTCTCTGTTTCCGTAGCACACCGATTTATTCAATATAACCTAATCCCGAGTTAACACGGCTGGATATTAGAATAATCATACATGTACGACTCTGCGACTAAGTCCTTGCAGTCTCGGAATCCGGAGCCCTACCTCTCGACAACCCGCGGCTGTTTTGTTCCGCAATCATGGGTCTCGCTCGTATGGAGGATTGCCATCGTCATCATGTAGCGAGGGCCAAGAATCGATTCCCCGCAAAATGTTAACTTGAATTGACGAAATTCGGCCGGTGGATAAGGGCTGGGTTAAATTACTGCTCGCAGTTAAACGGATGAAACCGTAGAGTTGCACCCTGGGCAAGGTTTGGAGCTCTGTCCTCCGTCCGGACTCCGGAACCCTAAAAAGGAACTTCAATAGTGTGCGGGTACCTGAAAATATTGAAATTAGCCAACTTTATGTGCCGTAATATGGGTGAGAGGCAGTTGGAAGGTTACCGACAATCCTCCGTGCTGGCGGTAAGTTACTCCCTCGTCCTTAGTAAAGGACTCATTAGCGACACAGTGGCAATTTCGGCCAGTTGCTGCACTCGTATCCTTGAATCGATCGCAGGCCATTTACCGATGTTTTCAGGTTATCTTCACTCCACCATCCAAATTGGTAAACTTTCAAGTCCATTGAGTTTGCTTGTTTTGCCTTTCTAAAACAACGTTTAAGCCAAGATCATGCATTCCAAGGTTCACAATAATGACAGGACCACGGTTCACTCTGTGATCTTTCCCTTGCAGGACCCCTCTAAGCCATTTTTGCCAAATTTGTACTTTTGTACAGAGCCTTGATTACAGCGTACGTTACCGGCCAGTGATGGCCTAATTCGTCTCCATGATTCGGACTCATTCTCTTGCAGACACCCGAGTCCTGGACAAACTACTGTGGTCCTCCGGATCTGAGCGTTTGCGAGTCATTCTTTGTGCGGCCATCGAGTGTGCAAACCGGTTTTCCGAGTCCGATGTGGTAACGAAAGTGCCACAGTGGCTGCTGGTGAAACTTACACGGTTTTACCGTGTCGGTGTGGAAACTCCGAACAAAGAGGCAAAGATACGGTATGGACGGTGCACGAATACGATGACAAAGTTACCAACCCAAAACAGAAAAAAAAAAAAAGGAAAACGGAAAAATATTGTTCCGTCCATTCCCAGTCGCACAAAAATCTCCTCCTCCATTCGCAGAATTCTCTTTTTCTTTCCCTCATCGTGCGGCTGACGCAACGATCAGAGAATCCCGTGTTGCCTTGACAATTGCGGCCTTCCCCGAGTCAAGGAAGGTGTCTCAGTATTGTTTCCAAGGTGTCAGTTGCGTCAAAGAGGAACCGGTTCTACTTTATTGATCCTGTGAGCCTTTCAACTCGGTGATCATTTGGTTTGGGATCGGACATAGCTTGAGGTGTCTTTGAGAATAATGAAAATCGTTACTTCTTTTTTAAATAGAAATGTCTTTGTCTATATAGCTACGTAGTATGAGATATCATGCTTATCCTCCCGGTTACTCTCCCGGCTCATCGCCAATCTTCTCCAGCTTTCCCATCTCTCGTTTCTCTCCTGCCTCGCCAATGATGCGTACTCGGTCAATGCGCGTCTTTTCACCATCACCCTCTCCGTTAACCACGAAGATGACCAAGGACGTGACGCGCTGGAATTTGACCAGTCGCGTTTCCACTGTTGCCGTTCCCGTCTTTGGGTCCCAATCTTCGGGCTTCAACTCGATGATCTGCTCCGGCTCTGTACCGTCAGCTTCATCGAAGCCCAGATTGTGTGCCCGGTTCGTATAGAGTTGTAAAGTCCTGGGCCGCATGACGTCCTCGTCCGAACTTGGCGGAAGAGATGTGATATGCAGTGAATGAATCTTCAGCGTCGAGTTGAACGGGACGAAAAGCATCAGTTGGTCATCCGTGTCGCTCTCCACCCAGTCGACTTTATCCTCGGCGTCAGATATATCCTCCCCCTTGCTGCTGCCCAATGACGCTGGTTTTGCAGCATTGAATAACACTTCAGCGCTGGCCTTCTCACTATCGCGGTTGAGGAGCTCAATGCCCTTGACGATGACCTGGTCCGTCACGTCGCCGTAAGTCTTCGGCATTACGCCACCTATCCAGTATCCGCCAGAACTCTTCCCTCCAAAAGCACCGGCGTCGCTTTCGATCGCATTGGCTTCTGCCGCAAGCTTCTTCACCGCTTCTGATAGCTTTTGATGGTCAGCACCAACGATGGTGGAAATAGGTCGCGCGTTCTTGAAAATTATGAAGGTAGGCATCCTGTCAAATCGACGTCCCTGGTCAGATAATAATATACGGCTCGTCTTCAAAAGATACTCACGCAGTGACTCTATATGCTTCGGTGATCTCTTTGTGCTGGTCAACATTGACTTTGGTGAAAGTAATTCGATTCGGACGAGTGAGTTGGTTCGCTAGCTGCTCGTACAAAGGCGCAATGACTCTACATGGTCCGCACCAGTCGGCGTAGACTGAACGAAAGCAACGATGGTTAATGGCGGGGTCGACCACAAGGCAGGATGGAATATGTCATCGGTGGATCACGAAGTGCCACCGATCAAGCTCACAACTTACAGTCAGTCACGACTATCGTCGAAGACGATAAGAGGGAGTCAAACTGCCCTTTTGATGTGATATTTACCAGACTGGACGACATGGCGGCTGGAAGGGTGCGGGGTGACAACGGATGATGGTCTGAGATCAGACGAAAGCGGCGTCGAACTAACCAGGGCCGTTTGGCCGGTTTGCTCGAGTGTCGCCAAAACGGGTAGTTAGGGTTCAACAACGCCAGTTGGTGGCATCGATAAGTAGCGTGCTCGTCCAGCCAAAGCTTTCTTTCCCCCATCGAAATATCCTCGATGATCAATTTCTCTCGGCTCTATAAACTTTGGCTGAGTTTCGTAACCCGTCTACTGGGAGGACTGGGCGCTAAATCCGAATCGCATGTTCCTTGCAAACATCGAACAGCGAAGTTGGAAGGCAAGATATATCTATCGCCCAAATAGAACGGCAGCATGCATAGGAGTAAGCCTACTACGGTGCGAGCGCGACCCTGAAGTACTGGTTCTCGGGTAGGCCTTCAATAATCGAGCCACAAGAGTGATTGATTCTGTTAGTCCCTGACCTGTTGCTCCAAAGGATCTATATAGATACAGTAAGTATTATTCTAACTAAGACCTGTCCAACTCATGCGCATTGGCATCGGCGCCTCTCTCCATTAGTAATTTCACAATCTCCTTGCGACCTCTTTTCGAAGCGGCCTGGAGAGCATTACCGTACTTGCCGCCTTGCGCGCTGACATCAGCACCTTTGTCTAACAGCAGCGTCACCAGGTCCTTGTTTCCGACATAAGCGGCAGCCTGAAGAGCATTACCATAGACGCCTCCTTGTGCATTGACACTAGCGCCCCTCTCCAACAGCAGCTGCACAAGTTCATTGTTTTTGCTGACACAAGCAGCTTGGAGAGCACTGCCATACCAACCACCCTGTGCATTGACATCGGCGCCTCTCTCTAGCAGCAATAGCGCCAATTGCTTGGAGCCCCTTCCACAAGCGGCCTGGAGAGCGTCTCCATACTTGCCGCCTTGAGCGTTGATGTTAGCGCCTCTTTCCAAGAGTAGCCGTACCACCTCAATATTTCTGCCAATACAGGCAGTCTGGAGAGCATTTCCATACTCTCCGCCTTGTGCGCTAACATCGGCACCCATCTTCAGCAGCAAGTCCACAAGTTCCTTGTTTCCGCTGATACAAGCGGCCTGGAGAGCGTTTCCATACTTGCCGCCCTTTGCATTGACGTTGGCGCCGCCGTCCAATAACAGTTGTGCGACATCCTTATGACCCCTTTCCGAAGCAGCCTGAAGGGCATTGCCATACTCGCCGCCTTGAGCATTGACATCGGCACCACTTTCCACCAGTAATTTCACCAGGTCAATGTAGCCCCAATAAGAAGCGGCCTGGAGCGCATTGCCATACTTGGCCCCATGAGCGTTCGGATCGGCACCCCTTTCCAACAAGAGCTCCACCACTATCTTGTTTCCATAATACGAAGCTGTATAGAGATCGTTGCCATACTCGTCATCTTCGCCCACGTTGAGACTGGAGCCCCTCTCCAATAACAGTCGCGCGACCTCCTTGTGACCATTCTCCGAAGCGGCTTGGAGGGCGCTGCCATACTGGCCACCCAGTGCATTGACGTCCGCGCCTCTTTCCAACAGCAATTCCACCAATTGCTTGTGGCCCCAAGAAGAAGCAACTTGAAGAGCGTTTCCATACTCGCCACCCTGTGCGTTGACATCGGCACCTTTTTCAAGCAGCAGCTCCACAAGTTCCGTGTTTCCGCTGAGACAAGCAGCCTGGAGAGCATTACCGTATTCGCCGCCTTGTGCATTGATATCGGCACCCTTTTCCAATAGAAGCTCTACAAGTTCTTTTTTTCCGCAATAACAAGCAGCCTGGAGTGCATTTCCATACTCTCCGCCTTGTGCGTTAACATCGGCGCCTCTTTCAAACAGCAGCTCAGCCAGCTCTTTGTGGCCCGAGTAAGAAGCAGCCTGAAGAGCATACCCAAAGTGACCGCCTCGTGCATTGACATCGGCACCTCTCTCTAGCAGCATCTCTGCCAGTTCCTTGTTCCCCCAACGAGAAGCAGCCTGGAGAGCATTGCCGTACTCTCCTCCTTGTGCGTTGACATCGGCACCTCTGTCAAGCAGCAACTCCACCATATCCTTGTTGGCCCAATAAGAAGCAGCCTGGAGGGCACTCCCAAAGTGGCCGCCTCGTGCATTAACATCGACTCCTCTCTCCAAAAGTAGCTGTGCGATGCGCTGGAGACCCGCTTCTGATGCGTAAGATAGTGGAAGATCCATTCCGTGCTCGATCGCCAGGTATCTTGCAGGCTCGTAAAGCTCTCCCCAGACTTTGAACGCTTTCTTTTGCTCAACGAAGAAGTTTAAAACGCTCTCTTGCACGTCTCCTTCCGTCTCTGCTTGTTTGGCGTGGCTCATCCAGTGCTTCGCTGAGTACTCCGCCAGCGGACTTTTTGCTCTAATTTCATGGAATGTCATCTGGTCATCCAGATAAGACAGGTACTCCAGGCAGACCAGTGCCATCTTGCTATGTGATCTAGTCAGATCAAACCTTCCCTGCCAATTTCCCTTCCGTTTCCTGTGGATAAGGAAGTCTCTTGCAGTTTGGTGGATAAAGAGCAACTTGCCGTCGTAAACATTGATGAAGAGGCCGCATAAATCTTTCACTGTGTTTTTAAAGCTTTCTCTGGGCCACATTTCCGACAGCAGGGCATCATGAGAGTCAAATCGCCCGTTCTCCGTAGCTATCGTCAAAGCCATGTTCACTTCATCGAGCGTTAAGGGACGTTTTGCAGCCAGGATGATATGAAGGAGAGTTTCGGTTTGAAGTTCATCCTCGCCTCTTTCTAGGATTTTCTCGTACGCTTCTGATACCTGGGAGGGTAGATCAGATAGCAGAGCTTCCACGTTCGACCGTCTGCCGTACTTTCCCGGACGTTGTTCGATGATTCCGAAGGTTAAATGGAGCCACAAATATGTGCGGTGTTCCATGCTCTTTAACCTTTCCCCAATTTTGCGACGGTCGTCCTCCCCAAAAACATGTGCAATTCCTTCCACCTTGGCATCGATGACGAGATTTATCTCCTGGCTGATCTGGGCAGCCTTTTCATCACCATCAAAGCGAACATACGCGATTGTGTCGGAGAATTTGCTGAAAGAAGCTTCCAGATCGGCGTACGGACGACTCGTGATAAGAAATTTGAGTTTCAATTGCGAATCAGAAGGCTGCCGGGACTTGTGATATAATTCCTTCAGTCTGCTGATAAGCCGCTGTCTTTCTTCTGGATGGCATTCGTCGAGAGCGTCAAGGACGCATACAATTCCCTGGACGTCAGGAGAATTGGCACAGCTGATCAAGATCCGCCAGAGCTCAGAAAAGTTCTGCACTAGCTTTCTGCCGTAGTTCTTGTGACTGGGAAGAGCATGCTTTATTAAACAACCAGCAATGTCCTGTGTGAAAAGCTGGTGGAGTATTGCAGACATAGCATTGGCCGCGTACATCCGCTGTTCATCTCCATCCTTGAAAAAGAAATAGCAGACAGTCGAAGCGGCAACATTAGAAGACAGAAGCTGCTCGTCAATCAATGCCCGTGACAAGACGGATTTCCCGCAACCAGGGCCAGCAGTGACCCAGAGAAGACCGAAGTTGTTCTCCTTCCATTTGCGAAACCTATCATCCGTGAAGAACCAATCGCATGTTCCGTCCACTCGTCGTGGGTTATAGTCCTTCCACTTTTCATAGTCAGACGCGAGATCTTGTAGAAGGTCCTTCTCTTCCTTGCTGACATAAAGCTTTTGGATCTCTTTTCCCGTTGCTTTTGGGATTTCCCGGATTTCGTTTAGGATGCTTTGTAACTTCTCCATATTTTGCAACTCGAGTCTCCAAATTTCATCCGCTTGGACAAGGGAGAAGGAGGCGCGGTATTGTTCATCCATTCTCTCGATTTCCGCGATTTTTCCATCCCAGTCGTTCCAACCAGCCATGTTTTCCCATGCCCGAGAAAGTTGGGCCCTGGAGAGATGGCATATAACACGGGCTTGATACTCTATAATATGCGAGTAGAGTTTAATTATCGGTTCAATGAGGTCTTGGAATGCCTGCCGACGTGAAGATAAAAGATACGTTTTCTCGACAATTCGCCAGTAAATTTGCATATCACAGAGCAAATTGAATCCCCTCAAAATAGACTCGTTTATTGTTGCACCGCGCGTGATCAACTTCCATAGTCAGCATCTGTCCATCGAAGTTCGCAGGAGCTTTCTTACCGAGAGAAGCAAGGAAACACCGGACCATGCTAATGCCGCGGATTGCTGAACCTTCAAGGCATCTTTGATCAACGGGTCGGACCAAAGAAGAAACTTTCCCAGCCTTTCTAGCTGCTGCCGAAAAACTATATTTTTCCCCATTATTGAGATCCGCCATTGCATTTTCTCGCGATCGTCCATAAGTTTGTTTACGATCGACTCAACGGATACGGGCTTCGAAGGATCCATGTCATCCTGTAGAGTGGCCAAATGCTTGTTGTAGTCCTCCATCAACTCAGGGTCTCTGTCTTGCAAGATTTCATAAGCCCGAGCCCAAAGATCCAATCTTTCGCTTGACTGATGGGAGGTCGATTCCGAAGTCACCAACGGAGTTGAAAGGTCCGATGGCGGGCAATTTGTATTCGATGCCGGAGAAGTATGAGCATCATGCCTTGGAGGGCTTGGGGAAGCCGTTGTTGTCGTAGTAGAAACTCCATCGTGCTTCGATACGGTAGTCTTTTTCTTCCCAAGAAACTTTGATATCCATGAAGAACGCATATTTCCATAACCTGACTGTACTTTGCGGTTTTCTGGAAAAATCGCATCTCACATACTTAAGGAGGGAGTCACTCCACGAGTTTGTGAAGCACTGAAAACCGGAGTGGCTTCGCATCGGGGGGTGCATATATCTGCTAGAGCCTCATAAACCGCTGAAAGATGGCTGCCACTGAGCTCTGCAGCCAGTAGGTAGCACAGGATTGGGCCGTGTGATTCCAGCATACCATAGCCACAATTGTTGTTTGAACAAGCGCATATCCTTTACCGATTCTGCAGAGCTCTTGTCATGGGGCGATATCTGTTCCATAGCCGCCGGCCAGTTCAACGCTGCAGCGCCACAGAGTATCATCCCACGGGAGTAACCCGAATGGAGGACATGTCCCAAAGACCATACCGCAGTTATGCATGGTCCCATAATGGCGCATACAGATCACTTCGATTTGAGAGACCTAGACTGCAGAAGGTCTAGTCAGACAAGCTGAGAAAGCGTTGCCTGTCAAATAAACCAAACGAAGCATTGAGTCTCAAGCCTTGCATATGGAGGGCTGAAAGCAAAGGGTTAGGGTTGTGCTAAGACTTGCGGAGCCGCCAGGGAATCCCTCTTGACCCCCGTTCTGCGACATGATTGGCTTATCATGTCAACTGCAGAAGCTCAGCGGATAACTGAGCGGCAAACAGAGGCGTCGAGTACTCCGTACTGATAATGGTTGAATTCATGCCGACTTGCTCCTACGAGTATTGGACTCGTTGACCCTGCGGTTCGCGTTCTAATATTGTAGGATCTGGAATTTCCTTTCATCCGATTTCATCTATTTCATCAGTTCGCTCCACCAACTCCTGCAGAAATTCATCTGCATCTTATGCCCCGTCTACTGTCTTCCCATTGGCATAGTCGTGTCCTCATTCAAAACATATCGTCCCAGTGGAAGTCCACTTCTCAACGATCAATTCGGATGTATTTCATGGCAGAGCCGCTCAGATACTACAACCATGAGCGGTTGTGGGACCTTGGGACGCCTGTGCTTCTGGTCGCAGCGGTGTAGTACAGGTCAATCAGCGAATGAATCAACCATCGTCCACCGCTCTTTGAATTTCCGTCTGAAAACATGAGTGATAGGCAAGACGCAGAGGAGTTAGTAGATCGATTTTTATCGGGAGGTCTTTCCCAAGTTCCCAGGAGTCCTAGGAAGCTTGATCGTTCAGGACGCTTGTTGAGCACTGTCATCTTCCTGCACGGCAAATAGCACTTTCATCCACAAGCTACACCCCCGACACCCGATCACAATCTCCCCATGAGCGCTCTCCTTTTCCAACTCCTCTTCCGTAACCATGAATCCTTTCTCGTCACCACAGCGGCATTCGCGGTACCAGTACAATTGGCCCTCCTCGTTTGGGGAATCTGATTCCCGTAGGTCTTCCAGATCCACTACCTCCAGGCCCGTACGAAACACGTCCGCACCCCGCAGCTGGCCATTTTCAACCAGATGATCTCGCCGGAGACGCAGCGTGCGATCGTACTCGGCGCGCTTGACAGGATCAATGAGAGTCTTGTATGCATTGGTAATGTCGTCGACGGAGTAGGCCGGTTGCGATGCTTTTGAAGCAGGAACATTGGAGGCTTTGTCAGGGTGATGTCGTAGGAGTGCCTTATGATACGCAGCCTTTATCTGCTGTGTCGAGAGTGGTGTCGCGGAGTCGAGGAATGGGATGTTCAAGACTTCGTAGTAGTTGACGTCGCGCGATTCGCCCATTTTAACTGACCGCTGGGTTCTCTTTTTGCAGGCATGATCTGGAGGAGCAGATTTCGTGTTTGATATTCACAGTGGATTTTGCATTCATACGCTCGCATGATTTGAGCGAAGCGATATTACTGTAGACTGATTTTTCATCAAGGTGGGATAAAAAAAATTCGCTGCGGGGTGGGACTGAGTAAACTGAAGGCAGTTGAACATCAACCCTAGCAGCCCTTGGCTTGAATGGCATTACCGAAGTTTCCCTGCAAACATTGACTCTGGAAATTTTTAACCAGTATGATTCGCACTACCTGAACATGTCCGTAGCGGCGTTCATTGCGAGTCCAAATACTTGAACAACGGAACCTGCCTTTCCCTCCTGTTATATAAATTGTGGTTATCTACTGGCCAGGAACGCAGACACTATGGCCACGAATCAAGCCTCAGGGCTCAACGTCATAGCCCTCATATCTGGTGGAAAAGACTCTTTCTATTCGATCCTACATTGCATTCGAAATGGACACCGCATTGTGGCTCTTGCGAACCTTCATCCCCCACTGCCGCCTGCCCAGGGTAATGGCACAGACAATCAAGAAGAGGACATGGACAGTTTCATGTACCAGACCATCGGCCACAGAGTCATACCCCTTTATGAACAGGCATTGAGACTTCCACTTTACCGGGCGCCTATCACGGGCGGTGCTGTTGATACATCGAGAATTTACGGAGACGAGCCCGTCTCCTCTGAGAGAGATGGGGATGAAACCGAATCATTGGTGCCCCTGCTAAAACGGATTATGAAGGATCACCCAGAAGCTGATGCTGTCTCGGCGGGTGCCATACTGTCGACATATCAGCGGACCAGGATTGAAAACGTTGCAAGCCGGCTGGGACTGGTTCCGCTGGCATGGCTGTGGATGTATCCATCGCTCCCACCGCCCGTGGAGCGCGAGGGTCGGTCAACTCATGCTGGGTTACTGGAGGACATGGCTGCTGCGGGGTGTGATTCCAGGATCATCAAAGTCTCCTCAGGAGGGTTGGACAGCAGCTTTCTCTGGGAAAATGTCGCGGATCCCAACGGCCGCACAAGGGACCGCATGGTGAGGGTCATGAAGCGATTTGTCGTTGAAGGTCTATCCGGTGCAGTCCTTGGGGAGGGAGGAGAATACGAAACACTGGCCATCGACGGACCTGGGTTTCTATGGAAGAATAGAATCTCCATTGAGCAGGAGGACCGGGAGGTCAAAACAGGAGATGGGGGAGTGAGCTTCCTTTCTTTATCACGAGCGACCGTTGTACCTAAGGACATGGGGGAGTCCTGTATGGATCCGCAGTACATACGGCGCCCTCAGCGTCTCGACCCCTTGTTTGCTCGGGCTTTACACGATTTGGATGCAGGCTTGGAAAAGGAGAGCACGGAAGCCCAAATAACAACATCGGAGCCATTCATGCAGGAACGCGTCGGACTGACCCAAAGTGGCGATGGGAATATATTGACGATATCAAACGTTGCTGATCCCGAGGCTGGCACTGGAGCAGACGAACAGATGCGAGGGATTGTAGCAAAATTGAGGACAATCTTAGGATCATCGTCCGAGAAAAGCTCACCAACAACTACCGACATCGTTTTTGCAACAGTGCTTCTCCGCTCCATGAGGTATTTTGCACAAGTTAATGGCGAATACGTTTCCCTGTTCACAAAGCCTAACCCACCTGCTCGGGTCACGGTCGCGTGCGGTGACTATTTGCCGGAAGGTGTCCAAGTAATGGCCTCGTTCGTCATTGACCGAGGCCCTCGGAGCAGGAGAGAGGGCCTTCATGTACAGTCACGGTCATATTGGGCCCCGGCAAACATCGGACCGTACTCGCAAGCAATCAGCATTCCTCTTCAGGAAGACTCGTCCCTTGAACATGCCGGAGGTCTCGTCTTTGTGGCAGGACAAATACCATTGGACCCTGCCAGCATGGAAATAGCCGATGGCCACAAGGCGGCAGACGATGCGTGGGATAGCAACTTCAGTTTACACGCGACGTTGGCACTGCAACATCTCTGGCGGATCGGAACCGCGACAAAGGTCGACTGGTGGCTCGGTGGAGTCGCGTTCTTAGCAAGCGATCCTCAACGTGGTCATGTCAAAGCTCGCATAGCGACTGATCTATGGAAGACGATGAATTGCAAGCAATTGGGCGATGATAACACTGACGAGGACGGTCCTGATGCTTGGGACATTCGATATGGTGGCCAGGGTGACCTTCTACACGCAGCGACGCAAGAACATCAAATACCCAACTATGATGTTGTCGATTGCCCTACTCAATCACCTCCGATCTTTACTGTGGAGGTGCAGGAGCTGCCTCGAGGTAGTGACATCGAATGGCAGGGGATTGGCTTGCGTGGCAATATCTCGCTTTCTTCCAGGACCTTGAGTGAACTATCGGCAACGGTTTGGTCCACTGTCACTGGGGACGGGATCGCCTTCTACAGTATCGAGATTGGGCTTGAAGGCATAAACAGCGCTTTGGTCCTCCACAGCCGCATAGAGCAAATCTTGACTCATCTTGACGGAGGCAGAATGGTCCATTTCACCGTCTATACAACATACAATCTGAGCGGTACTACCTTCAAGGGCCAAATCATACCATGTCAAGCCATCTGGGGCTCTCAAGGCCAAAGGATCGCAGCGGTCATGATGCTACGAAGCACACAGAAAGAATGAGCAATCAAAACATTGGATTTGCAGTAATACTGGTTCTGTAATGTCCGTCGTGTATATAGTCCTGCCATTTGGTTGAGAGCACAAACAGCAGGGTGGAGACGACGCAGTCCTGCTAAAACTGTATGGGTTTGTTCTTCCACCCGAACGAACAAAGAGTTGTGACCTCTATGAGATGAGACACTCATAGACGCGGAACTGGTGGGTATGAGGGCAATTTTCGTTTACTGAGAATCGAACTGGCCAGGAACAACATCAATTCCTGCCGGCCAAGATATTCGGCGACATATGTTTTTGTTAGAACGGTCCGTCAGTTCTTCGCACTGGATCGGAGGTCAGTCGTGGTGAGCAGGATGTTGGCGCTGTTGAGATTTTGTTCAAGGCTCAAGCTCCACATGGCAGCGCAACAATGTTAATCCGAGGGAAGTCACGTGAAGTTCAGATTCGATTTAAAGTGTTGAGACAGAACAATTTTCTTTCCTTCCTCGTCACACTTCATGCCCACGAACGCATAATCAACCTCCAGTCTACTGCTCCCCGGAGCAATTCCATAGAATGGCGGGTCATATTGGCGTACAAGAGTGAAAGTCGTTACGACCTTGGGGGCAACTGTTTCCTTGCCCAAGCCACATGAATGCCTCTAAAGAGGCTGTTCATGCCGTGGGTGGGCGAGCCCTCCAATTGCTCCGACATTTCTTACCCGTATGCGATAAATGAACTCTTCCACGATGCTTATAGCGGTGACTCGGTTCTGTGCTGGAATGCAGAGCAACCTGTTGCCATGGCTTAACCTGTCTATCTTCATGTCTTCCGAGGTGGCGGATTAGCGAAAGTGTAACTGCCCTGAAGCAAGCGAAAATCCTTGTTTCCCGTGGATCGGCACGTGCCAATTCCATTTAGGTTAGGCACCTACGGAGTATCCAAGACTCGGGAGATCGTTTTCAAATCCTGGGACGGCACTCCAAAAGTCAAAATCTCGACAAGAAACTTATTTCTGAACTGCAGAAAACCTCCTCGTAATAATGGCCGATTGGCCGCATGAAGTCCTCCCGACTCCTCCGTGCTGCCTTACCTAATCCTTACCGGATTAGGCTACTGTGCCCACTTTGGCAGGTGGACAAGCTTTACTGGAATTTTTCCTGTCCAATCAGGAATTCGGTCGTGAGGGCCAGCCCCATCTGGACTCGGGGCATCGCGTCGTCGGGGCTCTGCTCGTCCTCCTGATTGAAGTCGTACTCAAGCTTCCCAGTTCTCCCCTGTCTTTGGCAATTTCAGTTGATTTCGGGGAAACAACGAGTGCGCCGTGATCTTGCGGTCGCAGATAAGGCCATGGTTTCCATGCCGAATAAGCGCCAGCAGGCGCGGAACGAGAGGGCTCTCCAGGAGCTCATTCGGACGGTTCCTGGCAATGACCGATGCGCAGACTGTCAGGCAGGAAATCCAGGTCCGTACTGGCATTCGCTCTATGTTTACTTTGACGCTGACGATTTTCTCTAGGATGGGCCAGTTGGAACGTAAGTCAGGAACTAGGTTCTGTTTCGGGGGGAGGCGGATGCTGAATGTTGAGCGAAATTACAGTTGGGAGTGTTTCTTTGCATGAGATGCGCCGCCCTGCACCGAAAAATGGGCACGCATATATCCAAGGTCAAGTCCTTGAGTATGGATAGCTGGACGACCGACCAAGTTGAAGTGAGCTCTCTGCGAGGTTTCTGCAAACTTTGGGTTGATGCTGATCTGGCGAGCGTTGTAGATGATGAGGAAGAAAGGGAATGCAGTGGTCAATAAGGAATATAACCCCAGGAATGTCAAACCCCCAGTGCCGATCGATGCCGACGAGGCCGACTCCGCGATGGAGCGATTTATCCGGCAGAAGTACGAATACCGTGTGCTGGAGGATGGGAAACCAAAGCCGCCCAGCAGAGACGATTCTGGTTATCATACACAGCAGTCGCTGGACGACTCGCCGCCGCCCCCTTTGCCGCCCAAGAATAGGAAATTCCCGTTCAGTCTACGTTCCAGCTCATCGTCTAGTCATCTTTCACGATCCTCCCAAAATCATTCCTCCACACCGTCAACATCCTCTTCGGGTTCCAGAGGCAAAGTGTCGCGAATGCTCGGGTCTAGCCTTGATGACGTGAGTTCTTTTGACGCCAAGCTAGATGCACTTCGAGACATGGGATTCACGAATGAATCGCGGAACGCAACGATATTAAAGAAAATGGGAGGAAATCTGGACCGAACAATCGAGGTGTTGACTCGACTGGGAGAGGATGCCAACGCGGATAATCAATCGCGCACGCCGACAAGGGAGACTGCAAGCACACAAGAAACCACGTCGGCAGCCCCCTCCGCCGGCGCGTTTGTGAGTTCCACTTCGGTGTCGCAAGGCCCTGCTTCTGCTCCCATTAAATCGTACAACCCTTTTGACGTGCCGACTACTTCACAATCTTCACAGGCAACAGGCTTGGAGGCGAGTTTCCAGAACCTTCAAGTTAGCCAGCCTCTCTTCCCGCACACCACCGGTGGTTATCCCGCTCAGACGCAGCAGACAGTAATGGGATCTGTTTTTGCTCCAGGAACACAGGGGCAATTTGTAAGCTCGCCTCAGACTCTAAACGGCAATTACAACCCATTTTTCCAGTCAGCGGCAACGTCCGCACCTACTGGAGGGAACCCGTACTTTGGGCATCCACAATCGGCTGTTTCGACGCCGACGTTGTCATCGAATCCTTTCTTCGGCCTCCTATCGCCGCAGTCTACGGGTCTATCTCAACGCTCAGCGCCAGCGTACGGTGCATCGACGCCGGATCTGACTGCAGCCCCGACTATGACACCGACGCAGCCATCCGCTCAGTCGTACAACCCCTTTGAAACCGCCAACGGCATGAATCCGCAGCAATTTACAGCTGCACAGCAACCTTTTTATCAGTCTCAGAATCCATACGCGCGGTACCAGACGTATCCGCAGCCGCAGCTGCAGCAACCGCAACCCGGTCGATTCGACAAGAACAGCATCCTGGCATTATATAACCTATCACCTGCTACGACAATGTCAACAATTCCCGAACAAGCGCAATCTTCTCAACAACAAACTCCCAACCAATCTTCGACAGCTCCTGACGGCTCGATCCCGCAACCGGCCACAACGTCAGCGTCGACTGATCCTGCACAACAACCAGGATCGCGCAACCCGTTCAATACTTCCACCACATCATCCTCGGCAACAACTGGACTCGGCATCAGCAAAGCTCCACCGCCAACCACAGTGTCCACGACACGGGCGCACATGAGCCAGGCTAGCGTGGATATCACTGCAAGCCAAACAGGACGAACCAGCCCAGATTCGTGGGCGCAGCTGAGCGCGCGATATGCATGAGTGAGATGATTCACTTCTCTCTTCAGTCTCGCTCAACTTTATCTTTTCCTTTTTTTTTTCTCCAAACACAGGTTGGAGGTTGCGGAACGGATTCTGGGGAGTATATATATATCTTTCTTCAACTCTTTCACCATTTGGTTGGTTTCGTGGGGAGTTTCATCACCAGGATGGAGCATTTTATTATTCTTCTTCAGGCCGAACTTGTGTAAAGTAATTTTTGCGGCACTGGATTGATAGAAAAGGAAGGGGGGGAATTGTCAATAGAGAATGGAATATCATACGCTGGGG
>NW_027192364.1:0-2483 GCF_041956635.1 Thermomyces lanuginosus | reverse complement strand
GGACGAAGCTTATTACCAGACTGGACTCAAACCAGTCAGCTGCCGCCCCTCCCGGCACGGGGCGGACCCCAAGACGGGACGCACGACCTGGATAGTGTCCTTCTTGGAGAGACCGCCGAGCTTCCGACTGTTCAACACCAGCCAACGGGCCCGCCAGGTCACCAAGCAACCTCCAATCCGGAGGCATGACCCAGGGTGCCAAGGCTACTGCCACCCACCGAAATGTGACCGCCGCCCACGATGCTCGCACTGCGGACAGATCACCGCCGACCACCCCGGACCCACGGGCCCGAACTGCCGGAACCCACCCGGGTGCGCAAATTGCTATGGACCGTTCCCCTCGGGCCACGAAAAGTGCCCAGCAGCTCCACAGAGAGTGAACGGCACCATCGTGAGGCCCACGAAGAAGCAATTACGGATCATCCGAACACAGGGCGCCCGCGCCGCTAAAGAAGCGCGAACGCAGGAAGCGGCCAACGCCCAAATCCAAAAAGAGGACAAGGCGCGGAACAATAACAGTCGCAAGCGACCCGCAACCGAACCGTACGATGATCTGACACACAGCAGTGACAACCCCCCACCAGCTGTCCAGATTCTCCTCCCAGACATGGAGGTCGACGATGAACTTCCATCAGCCAACTAATGGCAGACAGCAGAAAGAAGAGCCGCGGACGCCGCCACCCTAGGAGACAGAGGGACACAACAGACCTCTTGATATGCTGGGCTAACGTGCGTAGGACGGCACCAAACCACACCACAGCCTTGCAACTAGCCCATGAGCAGGGGTGTGACATCGTCTGTATCCAGGAACCCTGGGTGGAAACGGGAACAAAAACACAAAACCACCCAGCGTACGAGTGCTCCTCTCCAGTAGAATCATGGAACAACCCAGACACTGTCTTGGAAGAGCGCCCCAGAGTACTCACATACACCCGGAAAACCACTAGACTCCGAGTGTGTCGGCATAGAACAATCCCGAGCAGAGACATACTCTGGATCTCGGTAAACGACATCAAAATCCTCAACGTTTACCGAGCACCTGGGACGGATGAAGTAGTGGATTATGTCATCTCCCTAGCACCCCACCCGGGTACCATAATTGGAGGTGACTTCAACGCTTATCACCACACCTTCGAACCAGGTGTGGACAACCGCTACCGCGGTGAGGAAATAGCAGAATGGGCTGCCACAACTGGCGCCGCCTTCATTGGGGAACCAGGAGTGGCAACACACGCCGCAGGACACGTCCTAGACCTGACCTTCTCCAATATCCCATTCACACGCACCGTCGTACGGGCGGACTTGGACAATGGTTCAGATCATCTTCCGCTCATCACAACAATCCCGGGAAGAGGCACGCCCCCGCCAGAAAGGCAGCTATACCACGTCCCAGACGGAAACCTCGAGCGCTTCGCAGGCCTCATGAGAACTGCCGTGATGACGCTGCCAGACGTACAAAGCATACGGAGCCCTAAGGAACTGGATGAATACGCGGCTACACTGACGAAACTCTTTGACGCAGCTATCGAAGCTGCTGGCCACCCCCCACGACAAGGCCAACGCGGCGCACCATGGTGGACAGTAGAATGCGCCAGAGAGCGCCACCGATGGCTTAAGGAGGACCGAACCCCGGAGGGACGCAAGCGCTTCCAAAACACCGTACGTCAAGCCAAGAGGAAATATTGGACTCAAATTATAGACGAGGTGAAGGATGACAAGGACCTCTACCGCATCGTGGGATGGCACAAACTAGAACCACGCCTGAAGTCACCACCGCTACAGACGGATGGCGTCACAATCGAAGACCCACTTGAGAAAGCGGAAGCCCTCCGAAGGGCGCTCCTAGACCGTTTCGACCCGTCAGACGACCTGGAATACGACCCGCTTGACCCACAGCACTGGCATGGCTGCGAGAGAATACCCTGGTCAACAAGCCTCTCCGAGGAGGAAACGGAGCATAACACTATCAGAGTCAGCAGCACCTCCCCAGGCAAGGACCAGGTTACTGTCCGACTCCTGAAAGCCTGCTGGCAACACGTCGGGCCCCTGATCCACGGGCTGTACTGCAAATGCCTCCACCTCAACCACTTCCCAACAGTATGGAAAACGGCGGAAGTAGTCATGCTGCCAAAAGGAGGCAAACGGGACAAATCCTCGCCACGGTCGTGGAGACCGATCGCGCTGCTCTCGGTACTGGGGAAGGGACTTGAAAGAATAATAGCGCGCAGGATAGCCCTCACAGCACTCGAGACTGGAGTCCTCAGCCACCAGCACCTGGGGGCGACACCTGGACGCTCCGCCATGGACCTCGTGGCATCCCTAACTCATGACGTCGAAGCGGCCCTGTCAAAGAACGAGGAAGCGACAATGGTCACCATGGACGTCCTCGGGGCTTTTGACGCGGTCCTTCGGCGCAGACTCCTGAAACGCATGGCGGACCAGGGCTGGCCCCGATCCCTTCTCAGGCTGATCGACAGCTTCCT
>NW_027192363.1:846399-992458 GCF_041956635.1 Thermomyces lanuginosus | reverse complement strand
TGAAGATAAGTAACTATGTATTCCGCTTATTACGGTTGGTACCTATGCGGCATAATATGCCATAATATGCGGTCAGCCGGCCCAACCATTGGTCCAATGTCCATTGGTGGTCTGGTGACCACCAATGAGACTTATGATTGGCTGGAATCCGAAAGTCTGCCAAGCTGCCAGGTGCGAGACTGAGCGGTAAAGCGACTTAATGTGAAGCCGCAAAGCCATGGCTGCCATGCAGTGATGCAGAAGTTAAAACTGAACTTCCAAGGCACTATAATCCAGCGCCCAATCACTGGAGGACTACGGAGTATACAGGCACTTGATCCTGTTCCCTACGGGCCTCCAGGTGGTAGTAGGAGTGAAGTTCTGGAAATCCTGAACCCAGCTCCTTGGGATGGCATGGATCCATTTTGTGCCTAGCACCCTTACCAACAGTAGATTAAGTACACAGTAGCTTCAGGGTTCGGACGATTCTCCATGGCGCGAGGGTTGAATCAGGCTGAACCTGATAGGATTACTTTTTGCCCAATGTGAGCCAAATGCGGGATGACTGTGTGCAACCAAGTGTCATCCCGCGCGGCGGATATTTCTGCAAATTGCATAATTGGATGGGGGGCATGAACCCCGTTCGTGGGGGAACAAGAAATATTAAGGCTAGGAAGTTATTGAGCCCAATATTGTACACAACGTATCGGATGTATCAGGAAGTAAGGAACATCCGTCAAGTCTGTAACGGTACAACCGCACAAACCTCACCATACACGTCTTTCAATTCATCCTCGCACTCCTCCTCACCAGCGTCATTCTCCGGAGAAGCAGCAGGCCCTGATCGATCTTGAGGAGCAGACGCGGAGGAAGAAACAGCCTCCATTTCTGACTCCTTGGCTTCTTGTTGCGCTTGCCGCTCCGCGTCCTCCGTCCGCGGAAGGCGATAAGCCAGGAACCCAGCTGGAGCGCGCTCGGCCCGTTCCATGATCTCTTCCATGTACTTGCGCACCACGTCCGGCGGTTTGACGACCCGCGAAAAGGGCTCGAGGATAGACGGTTTACTGCTGTAGAACCGCATCGTAATGGGCTGGTAGTATTCTTTCAGTTCCTGAGGTTTCGATTTTTGCTGTTGAGGGGTCTCGTCGCCGTTTGTAGGAGTAGCGGGGGTATCGGTTGTTTCGCTTACTCCTCCCGGTTTGCTTCCCTGTTCGTTTCCTCCCGTTGGTGTCTGCTCTGACGCCGGCGTCGATTGATTGCTATCTTTGTCCTTTTTCTTTGGTTTAGCGGGCTTCTTACTCCGCGACTTGGATCCCAGTTCCAATGCCGGCTCAATCGGGAACTTGGTGTTTGGATCGACCTTGCGCGTAATCAGAAACGAAGCAATGAGAACAGTACCCCCCGCCTGATATTCCAGGATTGAGTATTCGGGAAACAGGTACCGATCACCTGATCCAGCATGTCCGGATGTGCTGCTACCGTATGGCGTTAAAGGCGAGGTGAATTCAAAGACCACTGACTTGATCGGAAGCCTCGGAGGTACGTGCGACGGTCCAGACTGGTAATACGTTCCTGGTGGTTGATACGGTCCGTTCCGAGCTTTCATCGGGGCAGGTGGATAAGGAGGCGGTTGATAGTGTGCATAAGGAGGACCAGGAGGATAGGGGGATGGCATAGGTGAATGATTTGGAGGTACTGATTGGGGCATAGGAGATGCTGGAGACATAGCTCCATTAAGAGCTGGTGACGGTGATGGCGCCGGGCCAGGCGATGGAGAGACACCATTAGCCATAGACGCAGCCTGAGAACCGCTAGCATTTGTCTGTACTGGTGTCGCATTTCCAGCTGGCGCTGACCCAGCCTGGGGAGTCTGCACCGGAGCCGCCGGCGGTGCAGCGCCGTTCGCAGGAGTTTGTGCTGGGGGCTGGGATGGTGCAGGAGGTTGGGATGACGGTGTTGCAGGTGTAGCGGGTCTAGATGTACTTGGCGGCTGTCCCTGCTGTACTTGTGCCGGCGCTTGTTGTGGCTGATCAGCTGCTTGAGCTTGTGGCGAAAATGATTGCTGTTGCTGCTGCCGTCGTTGTTGTTCCTCTCTGCTTCGGATGATTGCGTTGAGTTCGTCGATATGCGCTTGAAACGTCCGTAGCTGTTCCTGTGTAGCTTTGCTGGACGCAACTACCCTCATCAAAGCCTTCAGTTCCGGGTTGGACGCAGCTCGCGTGGCCAACATTTGAATAACTGGGTCAGGACTGGGCTTAGGGGTTTGCGGTTGCGGTGACGGTTGTGTAGTGGGCTGTGTAGTTGCTGGTCTCTGCACTGGGTGCTGCCCTGGAGGAGGCGCCGGCCGGGGCTGTTGAGGGTACACTTGCTGCGGATGAGAGGGCGGAGGAGGATTGTACAGAGGCTGCCGCATTTGATTTGGAGGCGTGTAGTGTTGATACTGATATGGAGGAGTCGGGGGTGGAGGCCCATAATGAACCATTCGTTGCTGTGGCGGGAGTTGAACTTGAGGTTTTGCGCTTGGGTCTTTAACGGTGTAAATCATTCCATCGAAATGATGCGGTTCGATGACAATCTTGCATGGTCCGACCTTGGTCATGGAATCCTTGGGCGGATTCTTGCCTTCGATAAGCTCGCGCTTTGTCTTCTTGGGCTTCGTCCAGTATCGTTCGAAGATGCCATCGCTCAGCCATTTTTTCTTGGACCGTTCAAGAGAAAGGCTCAAGATTGCGCTTTCGAGTTCGTTAGCTCATCATGCAATTCTGGAGCAATGCCAAATACCTCTCCGCAATGCTCTGATAATATTTGTCCGGTAGAGGCGCGGTATATGGCTTCCGCCGTGTTGGCAAGGGCTCCCCATCCTTTATCTTTGTCGGTAGAGGTTCTTCGGTAGGTTCTGGCGTTGCTTCACGTTGCGGCTCTATCAAGACAATGGACGTCACGGTCTTTCGGCGACTCGAGG
The DNA here is from genome assembly GCF_041956635.1 of Thermomyces lanuginosus. Taxonomy (NCBI): domain Eukaryota; kingdom Fungi; phylum Ascomycota; class Eurotiomycetes; order Eurotiales; family Trichocomaceae; genus Thermomyces; species Thermomyces lanuginosus. The sequence goes on along the minus strand of NW_027192363.1, from coordinate 989,517 downwards.
GGGCCGCTTCAGATGCCCGGCGCTTTGCCGCTGGCTCGCGACGCTCACGCGCTGAGAGTCTTCGTTTCTCGGCCATGGCAGAAGAAGCTTGCTGGGTTGAGGCGAGATTGGACAGGCGAAACTCACTGCGCGAGGAAAAAGTACCTGCTAAAAATGGAAATAACTACGCGTATTTTAGTCACGTGAAGATTTTCGCGTTGCAGCTCTTGTTACGTAATGCTCTCGGCCCATCAAAGCTCGGGCTTGAGGTTCATAAACACATGTTATGCATTTTGTGCACAGCGCACTTAGGCTTCAATTTCAGAATTTTGGCTACATGCGTTGCTATTGACAATGTTCTGCTGAGTCCGTAGTGCTGGCAGAAACATGGTTGAGCTCGCACCGATCTTCAAAAAGGCCTATTGGACTTTGGCCGCTGGCGGCCTTGTTTATGTCCTGCTCATTTGCGCCTTGACCATTCCAAGTGTCCAGCGATAGTATGTGAAGTCCCGAGGCGAGACTCGCAAGATCTGACGTTTTCCAGTGCTGTGTACATGCATTGGGTCAATCCGACTCATTGGCAAGATCTTCGTGAAGTAGAGAACTTTGGCTTCTTGAGTAAAGCGATTCTCGGAGTTCGACTTTGAACTCGGCTAATAGGATTGAATAGAGACCCAAGTGCAGGCGTTCTATCTGAAAACGCCGGACAATGAGACGCTGTACGCATGGCATATCCTCCCGATTCATGTAGCCCGGGAGCATGAAGAGCTTCTCAATGAGCATTGGAAGCCGGAGCCCGCAGAGGATTATCAGTCAACAGTTGCATACAAGCTATTGGCCGAAGATCCCAAAGCCCGGGTCGTTGTGAGCTGTAATGTCTCCTGATAATGCATTTTCTACGGGTCCTGACAACGATTCAGTTCACGGCAATGCAGCGCATATTGCATCGCAGCGCCGGCCAACAATGTACCGCATGGCGTTGAGCGTGTCGACACCCCAAGACCCGGTACACGTCATTGCCATTGACTACCGGGGCTTCGGCCTGTCGACGGGGACGCCGACGGAAGAGGGCGTGATCACGGACGGCGTTACGCTGCTCAACATGCTTGTCTCGCCGCCGCTAAACATTCCGCCCTCGCGCATCGTCCTCTCGGGCCTCAGTCTCGGCACTGCTGTGACGGCCGCCGTAGCGGAACGGTTTGCCTTTGGAGCACCCGAAAACGCGGTCGCGCAGCCCGCGCTGCAGAATCCGGAGCCGTTCGCGGGTATCATCCTGCTCGCCTCCTTCAGCAATATCCCGGACCTGCTTGATTCGTACAGCCTCATGGGCGTTGTCCCACCAATCTTTTCCGGATTCGTCGGGTATCCGTGGTTCAAGAACTGGGCCAAATCCAAGGTCCTTGACCGGTGGGAGACGAGCCGTCGGCTGGCACGGCTGACGGGCGTCGCGCCGAATAACACCGACGCGGACGCAGCACATACCGAGCGCGGCGTTGATATCACCATCGTGCATGCCCGCAACGATGCCGAAATCCCGTGGCGCGAGGGCTTCGCAAACTGGAAAGCGGCGACGGGCTTTCGCAGTGTTCCGGATGGATATGCCCTCGACGACGGGAAGATTGTCTACGAGCGAGTCGCGGAGGGCGGGCAAACGGAATGCCGGGTGTGGGAAAAGGAGGTCACGGCGACGACTGGATCTAACAAGGCGCAAGTGAAAAGGGTACGATGGGAGAAAGTTGCCTATGGAGGTATGTCTACCCTTTCTGTTTCTCTTTCTTTCTGCCATTATCTAACGGACGGTTGGCGGTGGTAGGGCATGATCAACTGGGAACGTATTCTGTTGCCGCGCTGGCCATTCTTCGATCATTCGAAGAGTAATGGGTGACTCAGTCTAACCCATCTCATTACCGCTCGAGAAAGGCATGGCCATTGACGGATCTAACTGTAGGCCTTGTCATGGAACCAGTCGGATGAGCATAATTTCATCACAAGACCAACCTTCCTATTATGAACTAGTTATTCTATGCGATACACGTCAATAGAAAGAATACAGACAAGGAGTAGAGAGTTCCAAATGACACGCTATAACCCAGCCCAGGAAGCAAATATCAAATCATCGACATTCTAACGCTGTGTACAAGAAGTGCACGGCACTTTATCTATCCCTGACATACCCACCTAATCAAGCCAACATTGTATAAAACACGTTCCGAAAAGAAAACAGAATAATATCACAAGGTCAAGAGGGAGGGGAAGTCATTATTTCTTGTTCCGCTCCGCCTGAGCCTGCTGATACTTCTGAATCAACTCCTTCTGCAGATGACCGGGGGCTCTCTCGTAGTGGCTAAACTCCATCGAGTACTCGCCCTTGCCCTGCGTAGCAGCGCGGAGATGGCTGCTGAAGCCGAACATGTTGTTCAGACTGCAGTCGGCGGTGACGGTGAACTCGTCGACGCCGATCTCGGTGTCGTGAATGGTGGCGTTGCGCTTGTTCAGCAGGCCGATGACATCGCCCTGGAACTCGATCGGGGCAGTCACCACCGTCTTCATCAGAGGCTCCAGGACGGCAGGGTCACCTTCCATGAAGGCCTTGCGGAAGGCCTGCTGTGTGGCGTTCTTGAATGCCATTTCAGACGAGTCGGTGACGTGGGTTGCACCGTCGTTGATCACCATTCGGGTTCCAAGCACCTTGTGTCCGATCAATGGGCCCTTCTCGCAAGAGATGTTGAAGCCCTTCTCGCAGGCGAACAGGAACTTCTCGGAGATGGCGCCACCAACGATCTGCTCCTCGAACTTGTTCTCCTCCAGGGAACCCGTCGGTTCCATCCAGCCAATAACGCGAGCGTAGTCGCCCGGGCCACCGGTCTGCTTCTTCAGCAGGTGGTCGAACTCGACACGCTTGGTGATGGTCTCGCGGTACGCGACCCGTGGTGGACTTGTCACGCATTCAACGCGGTACTCGCGACGCATCCGCTCAATGTAAATGTCCAGATGCAGTTCACCCATACCGGAAATGATCGTCTGTTCGCTCTCAGGGTCAAAGGCAACCCGGAAGGTCGGGTCCTCGCGCTGGAATCGAGCCAGGGCCTTGGAGAAGTTGCCCGAGTCTTTGGTGTTCTTGGGCTTGATCGACAGCGAAATCACGGGTTCGGGGATAAACATCGACGTCATCGTGTACGCCAGGCCATCGCTGAACGTGTCGCCCGACGCACACTCCACGCCGAACACTGCGCAGATTTCTCCAGCGCCAACTTCCTGAACTTCTTCCATCTCATTCGCGTGCATCCGGACAATGCGAGGAATCTTGACCTTCTTGTCTGTACGAGAGTTGAGCACGTTCATACCCTTTCGCAGGGTGCCCTGGTAGACTCGGATGTAGGTAAGCTGGCCGAAGTTGCTCTCCTCGAGCTTGAATGCCAGGCCAACGAATGGCTGCGAACTGTAGGGCACAAGCTTTACTTGCGCCTCCTTGCGCTTTCGATCGAGAGCCATGTTGGTCACCTCGGAGGGGTTCGGGAGATAGTCACAGACACCATCCAGCATTGGCTGCACACCCTTGTTGGCCAACGCTGAGCCCATGAACACGGGAGTGAATTTGAGCGAGATCGTCGCCCGACGGATGGCGGCCTTGATTTGCTCTACCGTCGGCTCTGTCTCCTCCAGGAACAGCTCCGCCATCTCGTCATCGACATCCGCAAGCGTTTCGATCAGTTTCTTTCGTCGCTCCTGAACAATGTCCTTAACCTTGTCTGGGATCTCATCCTTTTCAACGATGATTTCTCCACGAGGGCCCTCATTGTAGATGGCCTTCATCCGAATCAGGTCAACCACTCCTTCAAACTCATCCTCCGCACCAATAGGGACCTGAACAGCGGCGGCCGGAATCTTGAGCTTGGTGTTGATTTGGTCAATCGCCTTGAAAGGGTTGGCGCCCATTCGGTCCATCTTGTTGATGAAAGAAATTCGGGGAACATTGTAGCGCTTCATTTGACGGTCAACAGTGATGGTCTGGGACTGGACGCCAGAGACAGCGCACAGGATCATGACAGCACCATCCAGCACACGCATGGCTCGTTCCACCTCGATCGTGAAGTCAATATGCCCAGGTGTATCAATCAAGTTGATGTGGTATTTTTCCTCTTCGCCCTTCTCATTCTTCTTCACCCAGTCGCAGAATGTTGCAGCGGACTGAATAGTGATACCCTTCTCACGTTCCAGTTCCATCGAGTCCATCTTCGCGCCAACGTTGTCGCGGCCGCGGACCTCATGGATTTCCTTGATCCGGCCAGTGTAGAAAAGAACTCGCTCGGTGGACGTCGTTTTACCGCTGTCAATGTGAGCCTGTTTGACGTCGACATTAGACAAGATAATACGGTTGCTTCTGTTATCGAGCCCAACATACAGCGATACCAATGTTTCGAACACGAGACAGTCGAGCCCATTCCTTGGGATCAATGTTCTCAATGATTGTCTCCTGGGACAGGCTGTCGGGATCAGCGGCAGCTTGATCCATACTATAGTTCCGAGAATCAGAACGAATTAGCTTTGCCAATTCAACCGTCGAACGGCACAAGGACAACATACATAGCAGCAGTCGCCGCAGACGCATATCTCCTGCTCTGCCACCGTTTAGTATTCAACGCCAGAGGTGAGGACCGAGCGCGAGTTGCCGGCAGCGCATGCAGGGTTCGGCAGGCGCCAGAAGTCCATCGCAGCATGGTTGGATTCTGCGCCGCAGTTGGCCTGCACAGGCCCGCAAAGGCCCGAATCTGAGCGGACCGAATGACTGCTTGCGGCCTCATTGTTGCGAACGTTCTCCGACACTCTTGCTGATTGCAATGGTCGGATTAGATTGGGTTTACTTCGCCCTGTTCAGCGCGATAAAAAAAAAATTTAGAGATAAGAATCACGTGATATAAGGAATCAGGTACGCCGATGGCCCGATAGGCCCAAAGGAGAACCAAATTTCGCGACGATACGGTCGTCACTTGAACTCATAGAACTCATTCTAGGTCACGACTCGCTCGAATGGTAGAATACAAAGTATTGTACATGGAAATACAGGCCAATGACGGACGCAATGCGAGTACACGAAGATACGTCCAAGGGACACCACGCCAATCATCCAGATTTATTAATCGACTTATGAAGGACCGGGGATTTGGTAGGAAATCACGAAAATGTATTCCATAGTTGTACGCTTCAAGCGGAGCGTACCGGGCTTCCGAGCCTCCAAGACGAGGAATCGTTCGAGGTCGACCATGCGTCTATCAACGCAAAAGCCATCATTTATTTACCTTGTCGTTGTTTGTGCTTCGGGTTCTTCGAGCTACAGCGGCCACAGTCAACACCGGGTACCTAAAGAGAAATCGCTCTGAAGGGAATGCCTGCGCACTCACCAGATGATGTACACTCGGTTCTTGCGACGGACGGGCTTTATTGGTCACCAAATCAGCCTCCACCCCGAACAAAAGAAGACATCAGATAATTCGTACCTTGCATCCATCGCACAATCTCTTGACCGACGATCTTGTCTTCATTCCCCGAACCAGGGACAGAGTAAACGATGTTGCGGCCGATGTTTCCGGCCGAGTGAGCTCATGGCCAGGTCGAGAACGGAGAGTCCATAAGCTCGAATTCGCCGTAGACAGTGTGCTCGTTCTGGGGGAGTAATGCGAGAAACTCCTTGAAATTTTCGATAGGCTCCGAGACGACGTTATTTGGCGAAATGAAGCCGATGCGAAAAGTGACCGGAGGAGGGACATGGTGATCGAATCACGCCTGCCAATGGTCGCGTGTTCACTGATATGAGAGTGCGCCCAATGTCTTATCCGGGACGAGATTTCGTCTATTGCTGTAGCCGCAGTGTTCAACGGTCCTGGGAATTCCTCTCGCTTATTCTGAAGATCAACTACAGAAGACAATCTCGACCCATCAATCATTTTCATGGAGCACGTGATCAAGTTCAAGAATTGTAGCTTAATCCATTTTTGGAAACTACGTAACTGCACACCCCCGACATGCAGAGATCGTCCGTATGGCCATTGACTAGACGGTCAGACCATTGACAATCATCCACCCTGTCGGGTCTACTCATCTTCGTCTTCGTGAAGAGAGATTATGCTATCGGGCCCCTGATGAGGGCAGAGGGCCTACTGCGGATCGTATCCCGCACATCGAACGCCGCTCAAACTGCATGCGGGGAGCTTCACAAGCTGTGATGTGGTCTAAACACTTAGTACTTGGATAATTCCGCAAACATGGTTAAGGTACTTAACCGTGTTGAAGCTTGTTTGCAACGATGCCGAACTCTATGGGGCCGAACTGCATCGGGTCTTCGTTTTCCTCGTTTCTGTCATGCAGAAGGTCAGGTCCTAGAACATGTGGAGTCAACTCCCGGCTGCCTATCTTCCAACATTGGGGCCCCTGCGCCAGTGCGTAGCAGCTAAGTTATCCCGGTGCCGATTCACCGATCCCGCATTTGCCCAGCTGAGGATTCCAAAGATGATCGTCCTCGCCAAGCTCGCCTTTGTCGCGGTAGGGGCCATGTCGCTAGATTCAATGCTTTGAAACTGGGCCTGTAAACGAGGAATCCCTGGACGGTTATCCGGCAAATCGGCCAAATTCGGATGAATTAACCGTGCTGGAAGACAAGGGGTGTGTACGAGTACGGAGCATACGAGTAAGTCGTAGCTTAGGCATTCTACTCAGTACCGTGCTGTTGTAAACAACCAGAAAATGTACACCGGGAATACTCCCGACTCGTCATGAGTCAGTCCAGTACCCGTTCGCTGGAAGATCTCAGGAAGTCTGTTGCATACGCGGAACAGGCTCAAATTCCGGGGTAATAAATCTACACAACGTCGGGATTCTTCCGGTCCAATCGTTGACTCTAAACATAAGTACGACCCGGATCCTCGATGCGAACTACGAGTTCCGCTGGGGTGTGGGAACGAAATGCGCGCGGCTGGCATGCCAGCTAATTAAATCAACTGATGCGACTCAATTGCTTATCCACATGTCCAGATTAACTAACGATGTATGGGTCAGAGTACAGCTCGAGCCAGAAAAGTAGACATCATTGAACAGTTCTCCATTATTCTATCCTGCGCAAACAAACATTCCCACAGACGCCATTGTAGACCACACGTAGCAAAGCATCAGTCAAGACGAAGGAACATCTTGTAGGTCGGAGAATCTGTACACTCCTGGTATGGATACCCGAGATCATTCAGGAACTTCATAAGCTCGTCATTCTCAGCCGGGGGACACTGAATGCCGGCAAGCACTTTGCCAACGTCCCCACCCTGGTTCCGGTAGTGGAAGAGCGACACGTTCTGCGACGGCCGCAGTAATGTAAGGAACTTGAGCAGTGCGCCGGGCCGCTCCGGGAACTGGAACATGAACAAACGCTCATCCTGGACGTTACTCGGTCCGCCAACCATGTATCGTAGATGAGCCTTTGCAAGCTCGTCGTCGCTCAAGTCCGTTGCGGACATCCCACCCCGTTCGAGCTCAGCGAAGATCTTGGCAAGATCCTGCTCGCGGGTTAAAGCGGATAGGGAAATGCTCATGAGGATGTTGGCGACATCCGGGCGAGAGTATCTGTAGTTGAAGCCAGTAATTGCGAAAGGAGCTAGAACATCCATGAGCTTGGCATATGCACCGGGCCGCTCAGGGATAGTGACACCCAGCAAGACCTCTTTCTTTTCACCAAGTGCCGCACGCTCAGCTACGAAGCGTAGCCGATCAAAGTCCATGTTTGCGCCCGAGGTAACCGCGACCAATTCGCGGTCAGGATTGGGGCTTGGGTTGTCTGCGGCGTATTTCTTCAGACCCGCCAGGGCTAGAGCCCCTGCGGGCTCCAGGATGGATCGAGTGTCCTCGAATACATCCTTAATCGCGGCACAGATCTCGTCTGTTGTGACTAGGATAATATCGTCTACTACCTCACGGCAGATACGGAAGGTCTCCTCACCCACCAACTTGACGGCGGCGCCGTCTGCAAACAAGCCTACCTCTTTCAACGTAACGCGTCGACCCTGCTGTAGCGACTGTACCATAGCATTGGCATCGTACGTTTCGACACCAATAATCTTCACCTGTGGTGCAATCCGTTTGATGTAGGCACCGATGCCGGCAATGAGCCCACCACCACCGATGCAGCAAAATACGGCTTCCAGATTCTGCAGCTTCGCCTGGCGCAGGAGCTCCAAACCAATGGTTCCCTGACCAGCAATCACGTATGGGTCGTCAAACGGAGGGATATTCGTCAGCGAATGCAACTTCTCCAATCGGTGTGCCTCTTCTTTGGCCGCGTCGAAGTCGTTTCCATGAAGCACTACGCTACCGCCGAGCCGTGAGACGTTACGATGTTTGATCGCGGGAGTGCCGGCAGGCATCACGATAGTGGCCGGGATTTTCAGCTTGCGGGCGGAATACGCAACGCCTTGCGCGTGATTGCCTTATTCGGAGTAATGTCCCATCAGCGATGAATCCGGCTAGCCGACCAGACTTCTTACCTGCAGAGCACGCAATGACGCCTTTCCACCGCTGTTCCGGGCTGAGGTGAGCCATCTTGTTGTATGCGCCCCGCAGCTTAAAGCTGAACACCGGGAGCAGATCCTCCCGTTTGAGAAGCACTCGGCATTCTAGTCGATTACTGAGATTGACCGCATGCTGCAGCGGGGTTTCGTCGATCACATCGTACACACGGGACGTCAGGATCAGCCGGAGATACTGCGCGCGAACGTCAATATCGATTGGCGACTCGAAGCTCCCGGGAACTCACGTCGGGATGACCGGAAGGCAAGATATAGTCCTCCGGAACTTTAGCGCTTGAGGGATTTTGAACCTCGCGCTCATGTCTTTCATTGGGCGGCGTCGGGGCGGCGGCGTACTCGGTCAAGGAAAGACCATTGACGTTTGGTCGAGGAGGTGTGGTGCATTCATTATCAGAGCGCGTCTCCGACATTTCGAACGCAATTGATGGTCAGGGCACTCCCCGTGACGGCATGTGCAAATTGGAAATGTTCTCCCCGCTGGGGAATGCGACAGACTATGTATGCAGCTTATATTGATATTCCATGGTCAGTCAATCCAGATCCAAAATTTCTGGCGGGCGGCGGCGGGCCTGCGGCGAGCATGCTCAGTCAGCAACCCTAGCTTTCAGCCCTAACTACCGTTTTCGGAGACCTTCTCAGGAGCTCTGCATTTGTTTCGACACTTGCACATCATGATGGATTCAATTTATGTAATCGCCGACGGTTGATAACTGCGAGCAGAAAGTAGCAAACTGCTCCAGCAGGGCTCTCGAAATGGCATATCTGACCCTGGTGGCCGGATGTTCTCGTCATACTATGTAGAGTTACTCTCCTCGCGCCATGTCTCGGAAAGCATTCGAATAAGCTAGTAGGATCGACTGATCGACACCAAGTTAATAAGTAAGACTTTTCCAAATTATCTATTGTTTTCCATGAACAGACGGACATAAAGCATTGATTGTCATCCCCCCATGGTTATGAAGGATTTGGGCAGTTCGGGGACAGACCCCGCCCTCTTAGGGTTGCACCTTTGGGGTTAGGTGATTGCGGAGCACGTGATTAGGGCTGGGGCTTAAAGCTCTTGGCTTTTTTTGCCCCAACCCTCTTCCCCCACGGTTTACAACGTTCGCGCCCCCCTGGCTGGATCTGGCCATCTGCATTAAGTGCATTAACTTTGCACAATTAATAATACCCTTGGCATTATCCTATGCAGAGGGAAAAACCGGGGAAACGGAGCGCAATATCAGATTAACCATTCGCTGATGGCGCCGTTCTCTTCGTCTCGTGATTGGCTACTTTACCAGCACCTTGAAGCTTCGACGACTCGGAAGCTTCGAATCCATCAATCTCTCAATGGGGATTCGATGTGACGATAGCAGGGGGGGGGGGGGTGGTAGCGTTGCTCGGCTAAAAGCCTAAACTTAATATCCTTCAACTGGAGCTATTCTTCGCAGACCGCCTGCGGGACGAATAAGGACCCAGGGGCTGTCGGCAATTTTCTGCAGGGATACAATCCGTATCGCAAGTGGTCGCCGAGGTGAACATAGCCGTTCTGCATCCAGAAGACGCTAAGAAGCCCCGAAGGGCTAAGGTAGGTATTCATCCGGTATAGTCTTCAGTACGGACTGGGGCTTTGAGTCAGTCAAGACGCGTCATTCCGACAAAGGGCGTCAATCGCAGTGAGGAACGCCCACACCAACTGTTGGCTTCCTACTCCGGCATTTACTTGTAGTCCCCGATCTCCCCAAATGGAACAGCCCGAGAGCCGAGGAGGTCCTGATCAGATGGTGCGGCTATTCTGTGCCGGTCCTCCAAATTAGACGATTAGTCCACGGCAAGGTGCGAGGTAGACGAGCTGTGATCCCCGTGCGCTTGCAGGCCTCAAGGTAGGGGAATCTGAGCTTATTTGAGAAACGTCCTGTAGATTATAAACAGAAGCGGACTCTGTTAAATCCGGGGTAAACTCCCCAACCTCGAGGGTGATGATCGTGGATCGATCTCTTCCCCAGATCAACCCTGCGGCCCGTGTCCCGTGATCGCACGGCATTTCCCGCAGAGACAACAGAGTCTCAAAAAGAAGGCCCCTTATCACCGGCCGATTCTCCCCCTCGACCGGTCAGGTGTCATGCCCCGCCCGAGATTCCGCGGGCGTTGCTGGAGTTGGGAAGACAGACCCTAATCTCGATTCTCGGCACACACCCGATTCTAGTAGTACTGTACTCTTTTTACTGTGTGGTGCCAGGACCCCATTTTCTTGTCGGCCATGAGCGAGTCGCTGCAACCACTGCTGCAGCCGACGGTTGAGTCCCAGTATCCGAATCAGCAGGACCCGGCCACGGCCCCGGCCCCGGCAGCGCCCCCATCGGAAGCGTCGGGTTCCAGCACCACAACGACCAGCATTTCGGAGCTGTTACGGAGCAAGCTCGAGAACGGGAACAGCCGACGACGGCCCGCTCCCCGCGGCACCGCGGCTTATCCGCGAAAGCGCGCGAACCGCGCGTGCCAGGTATGTCGGGCGCGGCGAACCAAGTGCGATAACAAGAAGCCATCATGTTCGTTCTGTGAGAAGGTCGGCGCCAAGTGCATTACTTCGCCGACAGACCTGTCATCGTATGCGCCGCTATCTATTTTATACAAATAAGTCGACCCCTGGAAGCTGACTTCTAGATCGGCAGGTTTGATCCCGCCAGTCTGGCCATCCTTGAGCGACTGGAGCATCTGGAACAGCTTATCCGGGAAAAGTCAAAAGAGCCGCAAACCCAACCGCAGCCCGAACCGGTCGAAGATCCCGGCTATGGGTATGGGTCGCCGGCCCCCGATCTGCAGTTCGGGCCGGATCTGAGTACCGTGACTGTGGAGACGGTGCTAGCCTGGGACGTCTTCCGCGGGCGGTTCGACGGACAATTGGATCTCAGGTCGCAGATGCAAAATGGCGACATCGGCATTCCTGAATCCCCGCTGACGTCGCCCGTGAGTGAGACCATCCCTTTAATTAATAGCCTGGAGCTAGAATCCTGTAATCGGCTTCTGGACAGCTTCTTGAAGAAGGTCCACATCGCGAATCCAATCTTGGACGTTGATGCAGTGCTCGAATATGTGCGTCATGCGTGTCTCCACGGCATTGGCTGGGATGCACAATCGTGTTTGGTGGTAAGTTTGTGTGGTGAGCATTTACTTTACACAGACCGTAGCTGAACTCGTTCTTTTTCTTTTTACTAGTTATTGCTCTGTGCCTTGGGCTCAATTGCAGAAGCTTTTCACGACAAGCATGAATCAACGTCTTTGATTGCGCGTCGTTCCCCAAGTTTCGTACTGGCGAGGGCCTTTTTTGAGGCTGCCCAGAAGCGGATCGGGTTGTTGTTGCGCGGCGGAGGAGTCCTCGAGGCGCAATGCTTCTTCTACTGCGGCGTCTATCTTATGACCATCATGAGGCCAATGGAGGCGTGGCGGTACTTTGTACAAGCTGCAGCGATTACGCAAGGGTTTGACTTCCCCCGAAAGACGATGACGCCAGAGATGATGGCCGATCCGAATGCTCGAAAACAATGGGCGCAACAGGAAAGCATGTACTGGACATGCTTCAAGTCCGAACTGTGAGCAGATTCTCTAATGTTTGAACAAATGATGCCTTGTATTGCTGACACTGTGCGCAGTGAGGTTCGAATGGAGCTGTCGCTACCGGGTTTCGGGCTACACGACCTGTCCTATCCGAGTTCTTTCCCGAGTCCGCCGTCAGATGACTTGGAACAAGACTCTGCGCGGGCATGGTACTACTATCTGGCAGAGATTGCCCTTCGGCGGCTTGCGAATCGAGTACTATACCACTTGTTCCGCAACCAGGACAAAGGTCGATTTCCTCGAATCATGGACATGGTGGAGTCGACTGCCGCGTTTGAGGCACAGGCTGCAGACTGGTACGATATCCTATTTCGACAGAGACATCTCTACGAACCCGCACTTACACTGGTCGATATAGGATGGCATCCCTCCCGCCAATTCTATCCCTTTACACACCCGAAGAAGAAGACGACGTCCTGAAATTCGTCCTCCGCGGCCATCTCCTCGACTGCTACGAATGGATGTACTTCCCTTTCATGGCAGAAACGCTTAATAATGGAAGGCGTGGCGCGATAATCGACGAATACACTCGCAAAGGTCTAGAGATGAGCGTGGAGCGCATCCGCAAGAACAAGCCCGGATTTTATCACCGCCACCACGGTGCATGGCTGATGCTGCGGACGTGTACGCGCAGTGCTCTCATCCTGCTTGCCGCCCGACTCAGCGGGATCGTGCAGGACTTGATCCCGGATGGATGGAAGGAGGCTGTATTGGATGCCATTGACATGCTGCGCTTCTGGGAGGATGAAGTGGCCGATGCGCGAGACCGCCGACGCATTCTGTCACTTTTGATGTCGGAAGTGATGGCTACGACATGATTCTAATGACTGTATCGTATACGAATAAATTTCTGTACGTTATACTTAGGAGGTTGGGGGGGGGGGGGGGGGGGGTCATTGAATGGAAAATCTGGAGTTTCTGGTAGAGGCTTTGAACGCCGATTCTGTACCGGTATTTTTAGGAGATCTGGAATACGATACGGAAACTTGATCGGGGGTAATTTACGCGGGCCGACGTCATGCTATTCTCCATTCAACAAAAGTCCCTCACCATCTCCCATCTCCGGGCTTTTCAAGCAGCAGTTTTGATATTTCTTTGAGCAGCTTTAGAAGAGCAATCACAATGGTCGACCGAACACCGCCGCCGTCATCCTTCGAATTCGAAGGCAATGAGTGGGTTTCATCATTCCCGAGAGTCCGAACAAATCGCGTGATGAAAACAACTGCTAATAACTTGGACAAAATCTCATAACAGGCAATTCACGGAAGAAACTAGCTGGCAGAAATTCAAGCGACGATTGCGAGAAGAGCCATTGATTCCTCTTGGTCGGTAGTTCCTACACAATTCTCCCCTCCAACGAGCAACACGATCTTAACAATTTTGTCATATAGGCTGCGCGGCAACATGCTACGCCCTCTACCGAGCCTACAAATCCATGAAAGCCCGCGACAGCGAGGAAATGAACCGAATGTTCCGCGCACGTATCTACGCGCAATTTTTCACACTGCTCGCTGCCGTCGCGGGCGGCATCTACTACAAGAACGAGCGGCAACAGCGACGCGAGTTTGAGAAGATGGTCGAGGCGAGGAAATTGCAGGAGAAGCGCGAGGCCTGGTTGCGGGAACTGGAACATCGGGATCGTGAGGACCGCGAATGGCGCGAGAGACACCGCGCCGTGGAAGAGAGCGCCAAGAGGGCGGCAGCGGCGGCGAGTGGAAAGCTGAAAGATGTTTCGGCAGTTGCTGCGCCATCTGCTGCTGCTACGACTGCTGGGAGGGCGGATACAGATGGTGGCATCACCGATGACGAGGGGAAGAAGATCACCAGCAAGGAAGAACAAGAAGAGTCAAGCTCCCGAGGACTGGGGATCGTTGAAGCCGTCAAGGGACTCATTGGGAAAAAATAACCACCCTTTGTCTTGTGGCTTTTTCGATATGTTGTTTAATGTACATTACGGTATCTATTATTGGTATCTGATTCCCAGCTCATTTATGGCCGACTTTGAGGATCAAGACATGGCCAGCTGATCGATATACCGCTTCATACCCTCATACTCGGACCTTCCGGTGGAAAGCAGATACCGGATCTGCGTCTGTCAAGCCAAATGTCAGCATTCACCCGGTGTCCTCCACTCACCCACGAATCACATACAGTATCCTGTACGGTCTTATTCCGCTTGAATTCTGTTCGCGCATAGTCCAGTAACTCTGTACGAGTCGGGGACTTGGGTATTCCTATAAACAATCGCAACAAAAATTTATCAGTTTAACCGTTCATTTTTATTTCCGGCCCGGTCGAGGATAGTGATCGGAGGCTAGGGGAAACAAACGGTGAATATCTCGGAGAATCTCTCGCCAGAGACCAAGGACTCGTCGGCGCTGAATAAACTGCATTGATGAGCCACCAGTCTGCTCGGATTGGTTTTGAAGCAAGGGTCGGGAGGAAGGACGTACTTGGTCGAGTGTTAGTGTTGGCTTGTCGAGTCTGCGTTTCCGCGCGCTCGTTGATGTTGACGATGACGGAGATGCTGATGATGCATCGGATAGTGTGGCAAAGAGACGCCGTGTTCGTTGAAGGCGTAACATGTCCGTTGAGAGTAGTCGTAATTGATTTGAAACTGTCATGGATGGAATGGAGGTTGGTAGGTAGTTACCATTCACGTTCGACTGCAGAGCTCCAAGTGGATTAGGATGATCTCATCTGATAAGATCCATGACAGACGGCAGAATCAGGCGGTGAACAAATCATATATGGTGCCTTCCTATATAGGCAGGTTTTTTGTTTTCAACTTAGGTACTTAGATATCTTGAGCTCTCGGATCGGAGCATCAACAGAATATGCAATATATTTACAGCAAAACCACACCCATGCCGCCTCTCTTCTTCTCATCCGGCTGATTCCTCTCATTGACTCCTCCGTTCACATGCGGCGTGCGGTAGTTGAAGAGGTAGTAATGCAGCTGGCCATCGCCAGCCCCGAACTTCAGCTGCTCCAGGAAGAGAGGGTTGTCCTGCAAGGTGAGGGCATTGAACACATCAAAGTGCGCCTGTTGACCGTCAGAATGTTTGATACGAACACGAAGAGGAGTTGTGAATACCTTCTTAGCTTCAATCAGTGCATCATTGATCAGCATCTGCAGCCGATCCTTGAACCCTTTCTCCTTTTCTGCAAACGCAGCCTCCGTCGCATAGTAGTACAGATAGGCAGCACGAATCTCACTGTGCTTCTGGTTCCCGAGCACTGACGAAGTCAAGCTGTAAAAGGAGACAAAGTCCGTGATGCGATGCGTTTCTGGGTCTTCGACGACGTAGGACCACACAACCTGCTCCGGCGAGCGCTCTGGTCGGTGCAGAAGCCAATGATCGATTTCTTCCTTCGTGAATGCAGGGTTTATATCGTACCGGCTCAGGAAACGCTCCAGCAGATCGTAGGTCGCGTCAAGATCGCGCTCTTCGAGCGGCCGCAGACCCGGCGTCGCAGTCTGGCTGGGCAGGTGGTTCCGGGTGATCTGCCTAGCCTTTGTCGAACCCGGCGGGAGATGCGAAAAGCCAACCTCATACAGCTTCAGCCAGTCGAGGGCACGATGGTAGTATCGGCATGAAGTCACGGGCGTCGGGAGCACCACGCCCACCGTGTAGATAGCCTGGTAGATGCCGCGCAGGTAGCAGCGCCGCGTAATCTCCCTGATCAGAACTGGCGCGAGTCTCTTCGACCGCAGCTTCTTATGGATGCACAAGAAGTTGATCTCAATGACCCGGAGCTTGCGGCCACGGACACGGATCTCGCTCGGCACGCCGCAGATGGAAGCAACCAGCTTGCCAGACTTGCTAGCCCGCACGCCAACATGCCATTCCTTTTGCCATCCAGGAGACGTGAGAGCCCTAAACTAAAATGAGCCTCGCGGAGTTGCTCGGCACTGACTCAGAGACATACCAATTCAAAAATGATCGAGAGTACTTGAAGCGGAACATGGCATTATCATCCTCAACGTAGTGGTTCGACAACAGGTCATACAACTCTGCAACCTGCTTCTCATCTTGCAAGTCCAGAGTCGACCATTCGAAGCCGTCCAGCAGCGGATAGGGATCCTTCTGCACCTCCTCGGGGTTGATAATCTTGATCGGCCCCTCTTCCAACTCCTCTGGCTTGTCATCGAACCGCGGCACCGGCTGCGTCTGCCAGAACTTGTACGACGCCATGTCCTTTTGGTTCTTCTTCCCCAAGGCCAAGCCCGTCAGCAGCTGCGCAATGTCCATCTTCTGGAGAGCCTCTGCGGCCTTGTCCTTGTCCATGCCTGCCAGTTCGCGGGCCAGTGCGGGGTTCATGCGCAATAGGGTGTCGACTAGCTGGGGAGGGAGACGTTTCTCGGATTTTGCATCGCTCGAGGACTGCTCGCCCGCAGTCTGCGGCGCCTTTTCGGACGATTTCTTCGCGTCACTGCTTTCATTGTTGCCGCTGGCGGCCGCGGAGGTCGACTCCCCGCCCTCGGAGGCATTGGCGGAGGTCTCCTGCTGCTCAGGATCAACCGGAGCTTTGCCTTTGGTATCCTCGGACTCTGCCATTGTCGTGACAGTCGGGCAAATTAGACAGAGAGAACTGGCAGAGGCGAGTTGGGGTTTGAGAAACCAGAGTACCAGACCGTCTGAAGATGATACAGTGTCCCTTGCAGGAACTGCTGAATAGAGAAGGCGGTGAGTTTCGCGGGGTATGCACGAGCTAACTAGGCCGAGGTTTTTCCATCTGCACACCCCATCTTGTCGAGATCTGAATGTCGTCTATCTCTATTCCCTCTAGAAATAATGTAGATATAATATACACGGCCATGTGTAATGGCCTCAAAATGTGATATTCTACACAGTCCAGGTTCGTCATGCTGCCAGCTTGGTTTCAATCACGTCCAAAAACCCGCCGACGAGATGCAGACTCCCAGTGACCAAGACCTTGGTATCGCCATCGCCCGCCTTTGTTTGTTCACCAAGCGAGCGGACAAACTCAACAGCCTCCTCAATGGTCCCTTTCACTAGCACCTCTGTGCTGGGGTCAATGGACTTCCATGTCTCTGCCAGGGCTGTCTGAACGCGTAGCTTCTCAACATCGGAGGCATTGATGTTGGAGCTGACGAGGTCAGGTCGGTACCCAGCTTCCTTGTACGTCACATTGGTGCAGAAAATGGCATGTGTAAAGGGCTTCTCACTACCCAGAGCATTTGACAGCGTTTGGTAGAGGGCCCGTGCAAGAGCAACACTGTCGCGTGTCTGCTGGTTGAAGATGAGAACACGGGGCTTTGTAGTCCACGTACTAGCGACGAGCTGCGAGGCAAACCATTCCCCGGCGAAACGAATACTCTCCAAAGTATGTCCACCATCGATGTACCAGGAGATATTCCTCTCACGGCGGGTTTCGCACCGCCCGCCCAGCCTCGTCTCTTGTAGACCTCTCCGGAATCTCTCCGGCAGAGGTGCTTTCAAGACATCGTCTGGAACGCCCTTTGCGCCAAGTTTCTTCAGAGCCTCCCCAGCAAGACCAACCGCGACCGTTGCGTTCGCATACTGAAAATCTCCATCGAGGCCCAATTTCAACGAACTGCCTTTCTGCAGCTGGGGATGGCCGTCGGCAACCACTAACTCGGTTCCCTTCTTAGCGGCTCGTTTCCGTAGGACTTCCATTGCACCGGGACACTGGGGCGCCGTGAAGACTTTTGCATTTGGCTTGATAATGCCCCCCTTATGCCAGGCGATCTCTTCAATAGTTGAGCCAAGCAGAGCTACATGGTCGATACCAAGACTGGTAATGCCACAAACCGCTGGTTGAGGGATAATATTTGTCGAGTCATACTCTCCGCCAATGCCGCACTCGAGCACGACGGCATCCACCCCCTCGCGGAGGTAGGTATGGAACGCCATCAATGTTAGGAACCGAAAGTACACCGGTTTTGACTCGGGATTGGAAGGGTTCATTCCCCTGGTCTCCGCGGCCGCCTCCAGCCGATACCATGTTTCAAAGAAGTATTTCGCAAACTGCTCCTCCGATAGCGGCTCATTGTTGATCCTGATGCGCTCCCGCACGAAGCGCAAATGAGGGGACGTATACAGGCCGACCTTGCGGACCACTGCAGACTCCGAATCTGACCGTTGCGGAGTGTACTGCGTGAGGATGGAGGAGACAAAGGCCGACGTGGAACCTTTGCCTTTGGTGCCGGCAATATGGATGGGATTGAGGCGGTTGAGATCTGACGGCTGCAAATAATTTATCAGTCCTCTCATGCGCTAAGACATCCGAAAAAGAGGAGACACACCTCATATCCCAACCGCCTAAGCCATTCGATCATTTCCGGGATCGCATGTTGATTCAATACCCTGCCGGACTTGCGAATCGCCTCGACGGTAGCGAAATTAGATTGTAGGGAGTTGAGCGCTTGGATTGCATCCTACGATACCATCGAATTTTATACGCATCATTATCAGTGTCCAAGGGCAAGCATCGCTCTTTCTTCAAAGACGCACTTCGTAAGTCCGCCCGTTCGCCTGCGACGACGCTCTGCGAACCTGGCGGGTCAGTGCAGAGGCACCAAATCTCCCGAATCGCCTCATGGAAGACTCTCTCCCAATCAATTCCCAAGAAGCCCGTCGTGTGGGCAATTGGGTGTCCCGCGGCAACAACTGAAAACTCCAGTTCACATGCATCGAAAGACGATGGTAGCCTGAGGAATCAATTTCTCGTGCACATGACTCAGCCACATGATCAACGCCAAGAGAGTGACTAACGATGTCAGGAAAATCTAACCAGACAAGGCGCGGAGTACTCTTTGGAGCCAATAAGCACCAGACAATGCATAGATAAGATGCTAAGAGTCTATTCTGCAACTCGCGTCCCGTTCAAAAACCCAAACAGAACTGAAATAATTGGGTATGGAAAGAATCGAAGCATTAAGAACAAAGTACCGTAGGAAGTAATACAATGCTGCATCTGTCCGCAGTGAAAATGACAAAAGAAATTTGCTCATGCAAGAGGGAAGAAACGAAGAAGTGAGCAACCGAGTGTTACTCTATGCGTTTCTTTCCTTCCTCTAAATAGCCCAGACGTGCGTTGCTGATACCACGATGATGTCTTCTCGGCAGCCATTTGCCGATGATTGGATCGGAACGTGCGTGGATAAGAGCATCTTGGTATCCCTCGGAAGCAGCAGTAGGAGTATTGAGCTTGGGCCAGTTCACCTATTATCTCGATCAGAAGGGAGCTTCAGGAGGGTCAGGTTAGGGACACGACTCACATAAAGCATGCCATGAGCGACGATGAATCGGAAACAATAGGCTCCCACGACGGTCCAAAACAGCATGAATAGCCGAATTGGCCATACGCTGGCGTCGGGCGCCCGGCGTGTGAACAGAGCCACTAGAACCATGAAGACACTTGCGGCAAAAACATAGGGGATGGCCTGAATCACGACTGGACGACGATCAACGAAGAGAAGAAGATTGCCCAACGCCGAATCCTGAGGAAGGTAAGTACCCAGAAACAAATCGAACGCGTCCTGTCGAGGTCCGTCCAAGAAGTTGTTGCGGACGTAGCGAGTGATGGAGTTGCATAGGTCCTGTACCATTCCGGCGCGGGTGCGTTCGCCAGTCCGGGTGAAATCGGTCTTTAGCGCACCAGTTCCCGAGTACGCTCGCGACACGACATCGGCATTGTCCGCCCAGACATTACGGAACAAATGTTCAAATTCCGGGTCATCGCTAGCAGACTCGCCGGGTCGGAGAACACCGACGTCTATCAATTGTCGCGTGATGGCCCATCGACCAAGCATACTCTGCACGACGTTGGTCCGATCGAGACAGTCCATGCAATTCGTTCGCACAACCCCAGTTTGCTTTGTGCGGACATCCAGCTGCCCATTCGGATCGCCAGGGGTCTCGACGCCGCGGAAATACTGTGCTTGTGCCAGACCATCTGCCAGTCGGTCGAGGAGAAGCTGTGCGCGGTGCCATTGCAAACCTTTCGTTTCGTTGTGAAAGTCAAAGTATATGTAGTGAAGACGATCCATACTCTGCTTCTTCTCTTCCGGATCCAGAGTGCGCAACTTTTCCTCGGTAATGGGTGTGTCCGTCTCCGAAGACTCAGTGGGAGAGGTGATGAGAATGCGAACCAGCTGTTCATAAGCCCTCTTTACTCGCTCTTCCCGCCCTTTCTGGTTCACGAGATTGACCAAATAATTTTCACCGTAGATTCTGATTTGTTCCGCAAAATGTTTTCGTGCGGCGTTGACCGCAATCTCCGGCGACCGAACCTGCAACCTCGGAGTATACCGCAGATTGTTAACCTCCGCCCAGAATACCGGCACGCTGCCCCGCGTCTGTACAAACGACATCACTTGTAGATCACGACGGGAGGAATCTGCCTTGCTACGGTTAAAGGACTGATCACTGGCGAACCCGGTTAGACCACCGGTCGCGTCATTGAGTATGATGATCTGCTCCGTCTCGTTGTAATTCGACACGTGGCCAGTCTCGTCAATCCCGCGGGAGAAGTATCTCGTACCGCCGCGATATCTCGATCTCCGCGTGATCAGAGCGAACGTGAATGATGTCGACCGAACGCGCGCCGGGGTGATACGAAGCATTCCGAAGATAACGGGAAGAATATAAGGATCTACACCCACTTGCGGTGCATAGCGCGCTCCCGATGAATCCTGGGTTCCCGAACGCAAATCAATGAGATCCGATTGGATAAACCGATTCCAGAAAAAGCGATCGTCGGCCCGTTTCCAGAGCGGAAGTGTGGGATCACTCTGAGATTGCCTCTGGAAACTGTTTGTCAGGTCCAGTGAGTAGGAGAAGTACATGGGTCCTGTCCGGAGGAAGTCTTTCAACAGCCCTAGATACGCATCTTCGTCGGAATCGTGCAACGGACGCTCGCGGAGAGGGAGAAACTCGGTCGCTGCGACTCGATAAACCATATGCCCGCGCAGACGACCCATCGGCTCTGCTTTGGTGATGACAATGATATATTTGTCTTAGAGACCCTCTGTTAGCTTTTTCTGCACAATACGGCATTCTTGAATCTATTGATTCGTACCTAGCTTAAGCTTGATAATTCCCAAAATCCCTGCGATGCTGGACACGCGCTTGGTTCCCAACAGTGGGCCATCGTTGAGTCGCAGATGGCCCGAGGGGCGCTCGACCACCAGAGTCGGCGCATCTGGAGAGGAGGGCGACGTGAAAGCATAATGCGACGGTGATGAGTGCAGGTTGATGTCCCTGAATGGGAGTAAAGGAGGCGCCATGTTGGAAGAAACGAGAGGACGGGAAGAACTCGAAATACACAGAGAGTGAGTATCCACTCAGCGCATGACGGACGGCGATCAAAAAAGCCAAACGAGCGGAAGGGAACGGCGTGGCTCAGCGCAGGGATTTGACGGTTAGTCTCCTCTCAAGGCGCTGCGGACGGAGCCTAAGATGGCGAACGGCGATCAATCAGGCTCGGCACATATGATTGTTGCCTCAGGCAGAAAACCTCAACCAGGTCGCCATTTGATCCTCACCCAGCCTCTAATCCTGCATCGGATATCTCCCCCCAACGCTCACCCGGATAACGTCACTCCCTCGTGGTTTGATTTGACAGATTCTACTCGTTCTCACAGGCATATCGTGCGATCATGGCCGCGAGAGCACCCGTCGGAGGCCGCCCGGGGGCGCGGTTCGCCCAGTTTAAGCTCGTGCTGCTTGGTGAGCTGCTCCGCGATAATGACTCCCTTTCAACCGTCTGGCTTGCGACTAACTGGGGTTTTGTGTAGGAGAGTCGGCCGTTGGAAAGGTGAGAGAGGAAGCGAGTGATCTGACCTGACTCGGACTGCCTATGCTGACGACGCCGCAGAGTTCGTTGGTGTTGCGATTCGTCAAGGTGAGTCGCCGCCGTTCGCACTCAGCGCCAGGGATCCAAATCTGACTGTCCCAAAGGACCAGTTCGATGACTACCGGGAGTCGACGATCGGCGCCGCCTTCCTCACACAGACGATCTCCCTCGATGAGAATACTACGGTGAAGTTCGAGATCTGGGATACAGCTGGCCAAGAACGATACAAGTCTCTGGCTCCCATGTACTACCGGAACGCTAACTGCGCCGTTGTGGTCTATGATATTACACAAGCGGTATGCTTGCCCCGTCTGTGAGCTTGTCAAGCCGATCCGCCGCTCATCTGACTGACCCGTTCTGTTTAGGCATCGCTCGATAAGGCCAAGTCATGGGTAAAGGAACTGCAGCGCCAGGCCAATGAGAATATCATCATCGCTCTGGCCGGAAACAAGCTGGACCTGGTGGCAGAAAACCCCGACAAGCGTGCGATTCCCACCGCGGACGCCGAGGCATACGCCCGCGAAGCTGGTTTGCTCTTCTTCGAGACGTCTGCCAAAACCGCAACCAACGTGCAAGAACTGTTCACGGCCATCGCAAAGAAGCTGCCCTTGGACCAGGCTGGGCCGCGGAGCCTTCGTGCGAACCCGCGCCCGGGCGTGGATCTGCGACCGGAAGCCGCCGGCACTCAGGCTGGGAACTGCAACTGTTAGAGCTGCTTTCTCTCATGTTTGTCTGTTCTTCTTCTCTCGATACAACGTTATTGTAAGCTACGGAATGACAGGAGGTCGTCATGTACGAAATCTGACTCTCTCCTAGTCACCATGCGCCGATCTGGCAGTGTGCTCTTCTTCGGTTCTCGCTCGGATGGATGGGTTGCGATTGCATACGCTGACTTAATCCGCTTCCTCGTATATTTCCTCGCCGCCTTGTGTCATGGGTCAGGTCTTCCCGGTGGCTACACGAGGGTCTCCTCCATTACGCAGCAGTCGACTCGATATGCCTTGTGTCTTTAATGTGATGTCCTGGTTGACTCGTCTGGCGTCGTTGTTTGTTGGGGATTATGTGCGCTATTTGAGCATTATTCTTTTCGTCGTCTCCTCAGTGCTAGTATTATTGGACCTGGAGTTCTATAATCGTGTGATTTTTCTTGGGTTCTTAGAAGCAGTAGGCCAACACAGCGAAATTGCTAGATGCGATCGTGCAAAAACATCACTTAATTGACTCAATATGTCTGGGAAGAAGTCAATTAGTTATTAAGTTTCTTTTTTTTTTTTTTTTTTTTTTATTTTATTTATTTATTTAAAATAGTTCGAGCCGGAGTGACGAAAATCGGCCTGTCGAGCCGATTCGGGCCGCAATCGTGGAGAGATCGTAGTGCTCCGAACCTTGTTCCGTCATTGGAGCTTGTCACCAGAAAAATCTTCTCCAAACACCATCCACCACCCCCAAATACGCTCTTGTAGAGCAGCTCCGCCATGCTGCGCTACTCAATTGCGTCGAGCCCGTATCGGCTCTCTTCGGCACTGCGCCAACGAGCTACGGCGCAATTGCTGACGGCCCCTGTGGCTACCAGCCGCATTCCCGTGCACCGCGTATGGCCCTCTTCTTGTCAAAACCGGATGGCGCTGGTCGCTGGTTTCGTGCTAATGTATCGTCGCAATTGCGTTTAGAGAACATTTGCGGACTCCAAGATTCCTCCTCCGACGAGCGCAACGCCTGCGTCGCCGTCATCCCAGTCATCCGTTCCTCCGGAGAACGCCCCCAATGCATCGCCAACACCGCAAAACCAGACGCAGACTTCGGCCCGATCCTCGATAGAGCCGCCTCCGAAACAGCAGGCTGAGAATCCGGGTAATGTCGCTGCTCCCCCGCCGCGTCCGCGCAAGTCGGGTCGCTTCAGGCGTTTCTTGCTTTACCTGCTCCTCGGCTCCGGGTTGGCCTACAGCGGTGGCGTGTACCTGGCGCTCAAGTTCGACAACTTCCATGACTTCTTCACGGAGTATGTCCCGTATGGCGAGGAGGTCGTGCTCTATTTCGAAGAGCGGGATTTCTACCGCCGGTTCCCTAACGCCACTCGCCGCCATGCGCCCGCAAAGGAGAGACAGGAAGCACAACGAGTCACCATCCCCGGCAAGAGTGGCCTGTCCTCGAGAATTGCTGAGGAGGAGGAGGAAACTACTGGAAGCGATTTGACCAAGAAGGGCCCTCACAACAGTGCGACGGAGCCACCCTCCAAGTCCGAGAGAGTGGTGAAAATGAAGGAGGATCGGGCTTCCAGGCAGCAACAAGAGAAGAAGGAGGCGCCAAAACCTGCTCCTCAGGAAGCGACTAAGAAGGAAACGCCCAAGGAGGAGCCGAAACAGCCAGCTGCTGCTCCTGCTACCACTCTCCAACTTGTCGATGTCAAGGATGAGGAGGATCCTGTCGTGCAAGAGTTGGCTAGGGTGTTCAATGACATTGTCAAGGTGATCAGCGCTGATGGTGCGGGCGACAAATACGCGTCTGCCGTCGCTAAGGCGCGGAGCGAGATTGAGAGCATTGGCAAGAAGATCACCTCGCTACGTGCTGATGCTCAGCGTCAGGCCGAAGATGAGATCAAGAAGGCGCACGAAGAATTCGACAAGTCTGCGCGAGAAATGATCCGTCGTATCGATGAAGCACGCGCGGCCGAGATTCTTCAATACCAGCAAGAGTTCGAGTCAGAGCACGAGCGACTATCGCGCGCCTATCAGGAGAAACTCAAGGTGGAGCTGGAGCGAGAGAAGGAGTTGGCTGAACAGCGTCTCAAGAATCAGCTCGTGGAGCAGGCCATTGAGTTGAACCGCAAATTCCTGCAGGATGTGCATGACCTCGTTGAGCGGGAGCGCGCGGGTCGACTCGGCAAGATCAATGAGCTGACTGCCAACGTTCATGAGCTGGAGAAGCTCACAAGTGAGTGGAGTGAGGTTATCGACAGCAACCTGAAGACGCAGCAGCTGCAGGTGGCCATCGACGCCGTCCGAACGGTACTCGAGAACGCCGACGGTCCTCGGCCGTTTGTCCGAGAACTCATCGCTGTCAAAGAGCTTGCAGCCGACAACCCCGTGGTGTCCGCGGCCATCGCGTCGATCAACCCTTCCGCCTACCAGCGTGGTATCCCGACCAATGCCCAGATCATTGACCGCTTCCGTCGCGTCGCAAACGAGGTCCGAAAGGCTAGCCTACTGCCCGAAGATGCGGGTATCGCAAGCCATGCCGCCAGCATGGTCTTGAACAAGGTCATGTTCAAGAAGGATGTCGCTGCCGACGGCGACGATGTGGAGAGTATCCTCGTGCGCACGGAGAACCTCCTGGAGGAGGGCAACCTGGACGCCGCCGCCCGGGAGATGAACAGCCTCCAGGGATGGGCCAAGATTCTGAGCAAGGATTGGTTGGCGGACGTTCGTCGAGTGCTTGAGGTCAAGCAGGCGATCGAGGTAAGCAGACTCCTGGCGGCCACGGTTCAGCAGCAGACGTTGAATTACTAACCTCACCACAGGTCATTGAGACCGAGGCGCGACTACAGTGCCTGCGGGTTCAATGGTAACGGTGTCTTTCCTTGAGATCGAATATTTACTCTCAGAGTACACATTTGTAACTTTAAAGCTGTTTCATAGACAAGATGCTTCCGATGGTGTTTCCTTTGTATGAGTAGAATCATGTGTGATAGATCAGGCCGATGGGCTTGACTGTCTTGCCGTGACATTTCGAATCTAGATGCTGATTTGGCTTGAGCTGTAGACCTCAAAATTCATAGTCTCTACTGCCTGCAAGAGGAAGTTGTGTCTCATGTCAATCGCCCTGCGTATATATTACGGGTCTACTTGATGAATTCTGTGCTCCAGGATAAGATATATTCCTGACGGTTGTCTGGCCAGTTTCGACATACGCAACACATAAATATTTGGCATAAACCCCCAAAGACCCCAACTCGCTGTGCTTAACCTCCTCAAGGCCGTCGAGAGGGCGCAGAAGAGATGAGCGATATTGAATTTTGGCACGTAGACCGACTGCGCTATTACCAGTGACTCATGTACCCGTCCCTGATGGGCCTCTCCCTCCTAGCCATGTTGTGGTGAACTGCTCAGGATGAGCCACCGCTGGTATCGGCCTGTTCATAAAAATTGTCGAGCATGGTGCAGCCTGGGTGTGATGAGGTGAACGGGGGGTCGTCGTTCAAATGGGAAGCCTAGGGTTGAGTTAAGGGCTACACATTGGAACAAATCCAGAGACACATTGGTTGACGAGGACAACTTTGTTACTCACACAGGACTGCGGCCCAAGCCCTGCTAGAGAAGAACCTGGATAAGACACTTGAGTCTCTTTTTTTGAGTGTATGTATCTCTCCATTTTTATCGGTTTTCTCGTAGGTAAGCCATAGGTAAGCGTTACTAGGCCAGGACACTCATTCTTCACATGAAAGTGATAAGACATCTGATTCAAAGACTGATATCATGCGTATACAAAAAAAAGACTCTTTCAAATTCCACAGGGCCATTCCCTCTCGTCCGCCAACTTGATGTCGTTGGAGGCCTTGACCAAGTTATCTATAGTCTTTTCCAGGTCTGGACACACTTGCATCTGAACCAGACCCGGTCCACGCACTCCTTCGGTATAATGGACAACATATCCAGATCCGTCCTTGGTGACGACTTTCGAGAGCTCGGTGTTTACGTCCGGCGCCCAGAACTGTTTCTCGCCTCCTTTCTTGTAGCCACTGTAGGCACTAGCAAGCATGTCGACTGCATGGACTCCCTTATAACCCTCGTCGGACGTGAGAATCTCAACTCCGGGCACGGACACGAAGCCAGGTAACCATTTCTGGATGCGGGAATGGTCTAAATAACCTGAATCCCGCCTAAGGTGGGCGACCACAATATGCCATTGCTTGCCCTCATAACAGATTTCAGGGAAGTCCTCTTTGTCACCAGCATATCTCTCCATTATATCGTCCCACTCGCTGCCGCAATCATTCCCGGTAGCTCTGTGCAAGTCAGTTCGGAACTATCGTGTTGAAGGGGCTTAGGGGCTATTTCTTACAAAAAGATAGGGGTGCTATATTTATGGTCGTTTTCATCCCGGAATTTGGGAGCAATCTCCCAAGTTTTCGGAATTAAAGCTGCGAAGAACATCTTCTTGACTTCATTAATATACTCACCCAGATTAGCATTGCCATCGTAACGCATGAAGGCTCCACGATCGACCATTCGCCACAGCGCTTGGAGGCTTTGAGCGCTTCCACTGAAGAGGTCTCTGGTGTGATTCATCTGCAGGTCCACGAAATGATCATAGACCATGCCCAGCATGCTGTAAACAAAGGCATCCGTTGCTTCTCCCGATTCTTGCCTGGTTAGCAGATCAGTAAAAGGCCCTAAGCTCCCTCACATATGTACTGAAAACATGAACCATCCAGTACTAGACACGACCGAAAGATGCACTTACGCAGGGAGATGAATCAATCCGTAAGGCATAGCCATACCGGCGGAAAGTGCTATTCCATTCTCAATATGAGGAAATCTCTGTTCCCACTTTTTTTTTGCATTATCTGCCATGCTTTTCTTCGCCGTCTCAATAGCTGTCCCCAGACAAATCATCATTAGGGCCTGTTTGTCGTAAACCATTGATTCGTTGATATCATCAGCTCACCTTTCTTCGCAAATGACCCAATCCCAAAAAGGCCCAGAGTTATTATTGGAATCAGAACATCTCCAAGAGCATCGAACACTTCAAGTTGAGGAGCAAATCTATCAACGAAGGAAAGAACGTCGTCTTGAACCCTGTCATGAGCGGCTTGAACAGCTACATAACCGCGATGATACATCTAGAGAAGGGGTTAGTGGGATCGTACACATGAATAGACCAGAGCTCTTGAAAAGGTCGGAGTGATGGAAGTGCTAGTAGCACTCACCTTGTGGATGTTGGCGAAAGAATTTAGAAGCAAGTATCTGCCGTCTTCATTCAGTGTCATGCCAAAATCTCCACGTGCATGTCATCTTACCCGCAAGCAAAGTCAGTGTCATGGCACTGGATATTCGGTGTGTTGCAAACACCGTTATCAATCTGATGACATCTCATGTTTTCGGGACCATGCATTCTATCCGAGACGAATCTGATAGTTGATGCTCCGTCAGCGACCATACCGAAACTACAGCCGAGGGAAACGGGTTCCTTACTCGACGTATGAAGTATTCTTTTGAGCTGTAAGATTCGAATACCAAGCCCAATCCAAGGCTCCATGAAGGTGGTAACATCCTAGTTCATCCCAGACTCTCTCTGGCTCATATTCGATTGTGTCGAGGATTGGGTCATCGCAGGGCTTTAGGATCTTTTCTCGAATCTTATCGTCGATCATGGAAGGAGGCAATTTAAGACGATGAGGGCTTGTGTTTTCATCAGGGGGAGGAGCTGCTCTGGCAATTGCCAGACAGGTGGTGAAGAAGGCCAAAAGCATTCGCATCTTTCATGAGACTGTTAATTCATTCCACGTTTCAATGAATGGTACGCCAAAAAAAAAAAAGGAAACGAGGAGAGTACTGGAATCATTCTGAACTGTTGGATGCGGCACGTACTATTTAAGTACCTCCAACTGTGTCCTAAGGGGGCTTACAAAGAATGAACTGGTCGTATTCTTCGTCGAATGACCAATTCGAAAGTTTCGAAACGGAATTTAGGTTGCCTAGTGCATGAATCTTGTTGGCCTACTGATTCAGGCTGGACTAGCGGCGGTCATCTCAAACGTAGGCTGTACTCCGCTGAGTATTGTACTTGTACAGTTGTGTATCAGTCACGTTATGATCAAGGTACATCATACTGTATACACAGCTCTATGAACTGCGCATCATCTATGCCAGTTGTGCTTCAGTGGACGTTGTGGAAGATGTCTCTTTCGAGAGCATTTGTAACGGTTGCTGGCTCGCGGCAGAAGCTGGTTGAAGCAGACGGAGCCTCGCTCTCCTGGCCAGCCAAACTCGACTTGTATTGGAACGTTGATCTTTCAGGAACGGGCCAATGACTGTTTGCGTTTAACGAAATGTTATGGAGTATTCCGTACATGTACGAGTAATCGATTGCTGATGTGCTTGTTTCCGAAGCAGCTTTCCTGGTATCCAACATTTTGGCATAGTTTAACCCTAACATTAAAATGCAATAACTTTAATTCCAAACAGAAGAAACCCTGGGGGCGTGTTAAGTATCAACCTGATTCAACGCCGTGGCGCTGCCTAACCCTAAAAACCCATGGCCCCCGCGCCTTCTACGTGGTAGGGGATCCGATGAGTTGGAGACCAACGAGCTGAACCTCTGGACTTTCTGCTTCTTCCATGCGGAGCGGTCGTGTCTCAGGTTCTTATTTCGGATATTCCACACAGAGATCGTCTTTGACTAAACTAAGGTTTATCATTTGAAGTCAATAGCCTAGCCGCTCGTGATCACTCATCCTCCTGCATTTTGCTCCTGGAAGTGGCTCAATAGCCTCGTAAGCTGTCAAGGATGTTCCTTGGAAATTGAACCTGGGTCCTAAGATCTCGATAAAAATTACCTACCTACCCCAGACAAGTGGCAGATCTCAGCGCCGGAGCGACGGAGCTTATCTCGGCGTTGTGCACCACTGGTAGGTCGGATCCATATTCTGGCCCCCACTGCAGACCCAGTTAGAGATCACGGTAAGGCGATGCACTCCACTGCGCAGACTCTCATGCAGTAATACCACGTGCGACCAGTATTATCAGAGTTATAGGGACGAGGAATTGTCTAGGAGTGCCTATATATGATGCAGAATGCTTTCCCAGGGATGGTGCGGCTTACAGCTTAACGAATTCACATCTAGCACTGAATCACTTTTCGTAATGAAAATGCTCTGAGCTATTGGATTAAACTGTTTAAGCCAATCGAAGCTTTGCTTTCTTAGCAGACGGAATTGTTAATGATGATCGACTTTCAGACTAGGTCAGCAATGCCTCGTTGGAGTTGGTGTTGGTATCGACGTCTCACTAGTACAGTCGTAACCACGAGAAAGTAGTACGACGCAACGGATATGCCGGTACGACGACTCCTACATCTGCATTTATCGCATTTGTCGACACCATTCCGAATCTGTTAATCACTTGCATTTGTTGGTTTGCTTCGTCCTCTTCCTCAACCATTGTTGCTTGGTCGGCACAAGGATCCGACGATGATTGCTCATACCAGCTCCTTGGATAAGATCATAACGGGCCTTCATGATTGTGCCCTGTTTTAGTACGTACAAATTTGCACAAGTAGTATTTACATCCATCATGTTTCACGAGACTCGCGGAGAGGTCGGTGACATCACTCGACATACAACTCCGGAACCATTACCCTAACCCTAACCCTTATCATTCGCCGTGTGCTATGATCCCCGGTGCGCTACTTGCGCATCTTCCTCATGAAAGTCTGTCATTTTGATTTCTGCCGAACTACCATTCGATGAAACTACTAACAATGGGTGGTATTTTATTCTGCTCTGAAACAGGATGTCTACTCTCAGCGGTCAACCAGCTATCCCCTGGCTGACTGCCATTTGATCGACCAAGAGGCGCTACCGTAATATTTCTAAAGGGCATTCCTTTATGCGTTTCGTGAATGTTCGCTTCCGAGCCAAATTTCTTCATAGCGTACGGTGCTGATTGGGACGGGCTCTCTTGGCTTCTGAAACTGGCCATCCAGGTATCGGTCAAGAGCCTCCCTAACTCTCATTTCACTTTAACTTCCTGTAGTCAATATGCAAGTATCGGGGGCATGTGACCTTTCGTATGCCGACTGAGGGAAATTTAGGAATGTTGTACACTTCAACACGCCTGTGGATTGGTGCAGTGGGCACAGTATTCCGCCTCGGGCACAAACGACTGCCGTTTTCGTTCTGAAAGTAGCAGTCTAATGAACAGCAACAGCCATATTCTCCTAATTGGAACCGTGTTGTATGGCTGGATCATGGCCGCCTAGAAAAATGCCGAGTGGGGGGGTTATCACGGTGGTAGCGATTGGTACTATTGTTGGAACTGAGGTCGTCGAGTTTAAGCTTGTTCGCTTCGGAACAAAGTACACTCCGAGTCTGTGTGCATAACTCCGTGTACATAACCTTCTACTCCAATGGGCGGCCTAACAACGTCCTCGAAGGCGTATTCAAGGGCACTTACTACCAGTTTTCGCTTGTTAGTGCTGTCGCGTGCCCAAATTCGCATTTCATGGCCAACTATTGGAACAACCCATGAGAGTTCGCAAATCGTGGCTATTGTTGCCATTCTTGACTGCGGCCCCTAATCCGAAGTTTTCCCGCAGAGAATAGTACCGTAAACAAGACCTGAAGACGAGGTGGTTGTTGGAGCTGAACCCTAAACATCGAAGGTGCCTCGAGTTCTTCTCCCTGCGGGTTCGAGAAGCGCCAAGCCATAGTTAAACTCTTTGTCTGTTGGTTCCAACCAGCCAATAAGAGAATGGATTGTCGCGAGTCGTGATTTTCTGTTGGCTGGATTGCGTCAGTGACAGTGAACGAGAAATTTGAAAGTAGTTTCACAATTTGCATTGAATTTTGCATTTTCATACCGCTCAAACACCAATTTGCATTTGCACGTGCGTTGTGTTTGGTGAGTTTGCCCTGTTTGCCTAAGGATTATCGGCCGTCTTAACTCCATGGTGACTGAGCTGTCATTTTGGATTTCAGGACATATCGTCGTCGTTGTCATTGTTCATTTCTGTTGGACGCAGATTGCCTGGTTCGAAGTCGCCGAAGATACTGGCTAGCGTAGTGGCTCAAGCAATCCAGTCCCCATGACCTTATCATCGAGTCCGACATAAGCGAAACGCATTACGGAGTACACCGACGCGAATAGTATCGACGCCGATGTCGAACCACCGACACGATGTATTCCGTTCCAGTCATTCATCCGCTCCCGATGATCATAACCGACTACCTTCATCTACTGGCCACGCGGTGAACCCGAGTCGCGCGGGGAGTACGAGGAGCGCCGGCTCGCAAATGAGCGCAACGATGCATGAGAACGATGCGACCAGTAGCAGGCAACTAGAAAGAAGGGGCTTCGGCAAATCCGAGGGTAATAGCGCATTCAAGACGAAGTCCAAATCGAAAAGAAATACGTCTGGTAGCTTCTTGTTGGACACGGCTTCTCTGTCATCCGGCCGCACAACCAAGCGCCGAGCTACGGATAGAGATGTGACCAAGCGCAGGCCTGCCGCAGCTCCTAGCCAAGAATTGCGGAAAACTTCCGTAGGGAACTCGCCCTTGAGGACCGTAACGGATGCCTCCAAGACGGATGGATTTGATCACCGGTCCACTGAAGGAACAGCTAGCGATCCCGGCTTCCGTGGTGCAAGTTCATCTGCTGGGGAACTGGATACCGGGATATTGAAACTGGCCATGTATCTCAGCGAGTACAGGCGGAAAGGCGTTGACCATGCATCGGACGATCTCCAGGGACTTACCAGCCCCTTGGGCGCTTCCAGCCGTCGACATCTGGAAAACGCGTCTCCACGTATTGGGCTGGACAAACGAAGAGATTCAGAAGATGGAAATGCTATTCCAGCGCTATTACCGGATCAGATCGAACGAGATTGGAAGGTTCCTCGCGAGTTTTCAGACGCCACTCTAGCCAGGGCTGAAAAGGCTCGACAGCACTTTGAGCTGTTTTCTTTGTATCTGAGGCTACTTTCATACTTGCCTCCCCTCCGCCATGCACATATGGAATCTACGCCAACCAGCAGGGAAACTGGCCGAGTGTACAACCCCCTACAGGCTATCCGCAACAGAAGAGTGCGTTTCCGAGAGAAAATTCACCTCGACCTTGAGACGGAGGGATGGGGAAACGTGGCAAAGGTTCAAGAGTGGATAAACTCTGTCGAACATATTCACGGACATCGGGAAGGGTATAACCCTGATCAGTGTCTTGAACTTCCACCATTTAAAGATCCACGACGAGACAGGACAGCCACAGACAAAGATAGCAATGTTGTGGGTACATCACCATCATCAGCAGCGAAAAAAATTGGAATTTCTGGACCGAAGCCTCAAAGGCCCCGGTTTGAATGGTCTATTTCGCCAAGCGAACTTCTGGCTGACGCTGCGTGGCTCGAGCACGATCACAACAAGAGCAAGATTGTCGACAGAGATGGAAACAAATTATATCCTGATCCGACAAAGCTGCAGCATGTTGGTACCAACATCGTCGATGGTGAACAAGAAATTCCCACAACTCAAGTCTCTGGACTTGGAGCCCATGTACCATCCGATGGTAAACTAGCGCAAACTCCAGTTGGAGTATCTGATCATGCAAGCCACAACGACGGTTCTACTAGACGCCGTCACCGGCGGAAGCTTCGGAACGCCCTTCACATGCATCACAGCCCAAACAGCTCAAGCGGAAGAGACCGCAGCCGTCGATGGATTCGTTCACCGAGCTCGTCCAGTTTCTCGAGTTCTGGTAGCGAAATTCCACGTGGGAGGTCGCGGCAAACTAGTTGGGAAAGACAACTCACCAGCCAATTGGAAGCTGCTATCAATGCCGGCGGAATGCCCGATACCCTCGGATCTCTTCTTCCTCAAGCAAAATCTAGTGTAGATGCGCCGGGCCCTGCAGTTCTTGAGAACACGGATGCAGGAAACATTCTGATATCACCCACGCCGAGCGTACTTGGGAAGGAAGACACGAATCTCTCAGTGGACATCGATAGCACGGCCCCGAGTTCGCCAATGCAAGGCCCAATTTTTCCCAGCATCACTGCCAATCTGTCACCTCCATCGAGTCGGTCACCCTCTCCGCGGAAGAGACTTCCACGTGTCATTGGGTCTCTTCAAGAACGAGCAAAGGGAAAACTTCACAACCCGTTGGAGCACTTCCAATCAGCGGAGGAGAGTTCGCCAGAAACAGGTCACCTGCGAAAACGGCTGGCACCGGAGTCGAGGGACGGCGATCATGCGCGGACCTTGGAACCAAGCCCATTACCGGCAGGACCAGCCTTGGGGGAATCATCTCCACAGCAAGCTACTCAACCGGAGTCAAGGCTCCGCGGACTGCTAAGGAACACGAAGATTGCGGAGATTGTTGGTAGCGAGGTCTCAAAGGTCGGCGATTTCATTTGGAGGAAAGAAGCAGGTGGCCATTCCAGACAGCCTTCCTATGCATCCAGCCTCGCATCCGAGCGCCATGATTCGGAGGAGGAAAGGGCAGATGCGGACGCCGGCACTGGCAAGAAAATTCGCTTGCGGCGGGAGCAAACGGTGTCTGACGCAGAATCCCGCGCTAGTTCGTCAAAACCGGGCAGGAGGTTTACGAAGCCAATACCTCTTGATTCAACACCGATACCGGTGCCAAAGTTTGTCACAACTGAAGAGAGACTGGGACGTGATATGCCCGAGGACCGCCAGGTGGATGATCGTTCCCATATTCCTCCTGCCCATAACGCTCCCCACACTGAGGGTAGGAGCACCGACGCAGGAACAGCGCTTCCACAGTTGAGCAGCAAAAAGCTTAATGCAGATGAGATCGCGATGCTGGGACCCAGCCTGGTCAAGGGATCCGATGTGACCCGAGAAGGTGTAATCGCACCAAAGCGGCCCTCATTGCACCATTCAACGTGTGACTTGAGTCTGTCTGAACGAAGCATTCCTACCCTGACGAATACTAGCTTATTCGACAAACGCGAGATTCAACGGTGCAGA
This sequence comes from Thermomyces lanuginosus, assembly GCF_041956635.1. Lineage (NCBI taxonomy): Eukaryota > Fungi > Ascomycota > Eurotiomycetes > Eurotiales > Trichocomaceae > Thermomyces > Thermomyces lanuginosus. The sequence goes on along the minus strand of NW_027192363.1, from coordinate 954,819 downwards.
GCCCTTCTCTTGTCGTCCGGTATCAAGGCCTGGGCGATCACGGATCGAGCGAGCGAGGCACGAAGCCCATCGCCCAAGTTACTCTCCCGTAGCATACCAGACCCGCATACACCGCTCCCTCCGTTACCGCAAATCGATGGATTCGACTATGCGGCACGTAGCCTCCTTGACCGATTCGAAATGACCAAGACAAACTTGAACAAATCTCTTACCTCGCTTACAGACACCCATTTCACACCGCTACAACGGGACATTGACGCGCTGGAAATCATGATCAACAAATCCCTCAATCCACGGGTGCGAGCTGCTGCCAAGGACGCTGAAACTCTGGGCACGCAACTGAACACGACCAGCACCCTTGCTATCAAACAGCTCAGCGATGCCTTGGACAAAGGACTCCGAAAACGAAACCGGCGGGTGCGCTTTTTGCGGCGTGTGGGCTTTGTGTTACTCGAATGGACGCTGGTAGGAATCATGTGGTGGGTTTGGCTGCTGGTGATGATCTTCAAAGTGATCAGAGGGATTGGCAAGGGGTTTGTCAGGGGTGTTCGATGGGTACTTTGGATGTGATATCCTGTGCTGTGTACTTTTTTTGCTGTCCTCGTTGTATATTAGCGAAGATACCCCGTTATTGCAATGAATTCAACGTCAGTATCTGTATCCGCACTGTGTCGTAGTCTCACATGACCTAAGAAAACAAGTTGATGCAACTTCATAAGTGGGGAAATCCGGACAACTTGATTCTATTGAAGAAACTAGAGTCATACAGGTATGATATTGCAGAGCGAGTGCCCATACGCAGGCGACTCTGAAAACCCACAGGAGCTCAAGTTTCCGGACTCATGAACTGCGAACGCAAACGATCTAGAAATCCTCCGTCATCTCGCAAAGAAGGGGGGTGAGCTCGTCAACCCTATATATGATTCCAAAGGAGGGCAACGGCGGTTCAGAATTCAAATTCCAGACTCGATGAGGCACAAAAAATTCATGTCTGGTTTGGGATTGGCGATGTCGTTGATCTGAACGGAGTCGCCATAGGCAGCGAGTTTGCATTCCCTTCTTCCCTGGACGGTCCGCGGTTGGGAGAGGCGCATGTAGCATTCACCACCTTGTCAATCTCAATGAGATGGCTGCCACCTCGCGAGTTTGCGCGATCTGGCCGGTAATTGTAGTTAAGAACTGGTGGGAATGTAGGGGGAGCCATCAGAGCTCCAGCTCCGGGGATGCTCCCTGAAATTGAATCTTCAAATGCTTACATCAGAGAAGCTTGATGCAACCCAAATAATTCAATAAAGAAGTCTTTCTTGATATTCACTAACAGAGTAAACATGTCACTGAATTCATATCAGAGCCTAATACGTCAGGACCGTCTGTGGCAATTAGGGCAAACCAACGTTAACCCTAATCCTGATCTCACTCCGCCCATTCACCGTCAGGGAGAACAAACTTCCAACATCACAGATCAGTATTTATATTCAATGATTTAGGAAGGCTCACAAATTTCGAACAGCTCTGAAGCTTTTCCTTCCTACATCTCACATCTATCATCCGACAGGCGGAGCAACAGCCAGGGCAGTACTGAACGCCCAGGCAAACTTCCATCTGTCTTTCCACGGCACTTATATCTCTTATCCTGCGAGATACGCAACTCGGATATTGTACCTCTCCCGGCCGAAAATCCCTTGTTCTGAGGGAATCTTGTGCGGCCTTCGTTTCTCTACATCACTATCATCTCTCACAGAACGCATACTCTCCCCTTCATCCCGTTCCTTCTATACTCTCATTGTTCAGACATTTTCATCTTTACGTCAGCACCATGCCGCATGCAGAGAAGAGCTTCATGCCATCTACATTCTCATTTTTTGAAAGCAAAATGGCGCCTCCGGACGAGTCCCTTCCCTACATCTCGCCTTACCTCTGCCCTGTCCCCTCTTCCCACGTGCTGTCCACTTCTCCGTCTTCTATGGTCGTCGAATGCAGCGACAGTGACGACGAGGCGGAAATTAAACCGAGGGGAGCTATAGGTGTCGCTGTTACCTCAACGACCACTAGCATCGTGAACAAACAGCATCCAAGCGTTTTGTCTCCGCTGCACCAGCAAGAAAGCCGCATGCCTCGTCGTCGTCGGACCTACCAGTCCTATATTCAGGACCCGGATGAGCCTCCTCTCGAGCGATTTCCGCTGCCTTGCAACACACCGACACGTTCTTCCCCAGCACGTCCCTGGCCACTGGTCCCAAAACCGAGGGTTCGTCGTCCGGCCCCCTTCACACGCTCCGTACCCGACCAAGAGGAAGAAGCAACGACGGTAACTACTATGACGAAGATCAACATTTCGACCCCACCTCCAGAGAAGCATCCAAAGGAGAACGTCAATGACCATGAGGACTCTCAGGATAAGATGCAGGAGGAAGCCGATCCTAATCCCGACAATGACAGCTCAGCCTCTTTCCCCGACTGGCACGATATAGCGATGGACCTTGAGTTCGACGTTGAAGCCCTGTTCATTGACGAGGATGAGATCTCTCTCGATGAGGCGTTGGCGGATTGCCGATCGGGAACTCAGCTTCAGCAGCCACCTCGACGCAGGGGCCTGATCGGCTCCTGGTTCAGTTTTAAAAAGTAAAGGTGTCTTTGATGGTTCTGAGAGGTTTCCACTCGTGCTTATCTTATTAACTGTTACTTTGTGGGTCAACCGTGTTCATCGTTTCCCTATGCGCTGGCTAAATAATTTCGGTCAAGTATTCATCCCATGAACCGCAACGAAGCCCTTTAGCTCCTCATCTACTCGAAAGTATCCTCGACCAGCCATCATCACTATTCATGAAATCAGCATACAATACAGGAAAACACTAATGTAGAGCTACCGGAGCGAGTGTTGACTAACCATAACCCTTCAGAGCCAGATCAACTTTCATTCTGCGTCAAGATTGATCAGAAAGTGTTAGCTTCAGCTTGTTCAGATTTCAGTGGTAGACGGCGGTGATTTCTATGTTCATCCGCATTGCATTCGAATTCTAGCTACAGATGTTCTCTCGTATTTATTTCCTTTCGCCCTCTTTTCGTCCACTGCAGGCCATGAATGATGAGTTTGGATCGAATTCACGGATAGGACACTCTGACAATTCGTGTGTAGTCACGTAGATTATGGGATACCAGCTTCCTGGCTGTCAAGCAGCTATTCCGGCTTGTCTTTTACTTCGCAGCCGGAGACTCTGGCCCCAGCTACTCAGTTTAGGTAACCAAATGCTGCGTCCTTAGAAATGGAAACGATAATTGGCGAGTGTCGAGCATTTCCTCTACCATGAAAACTACGCGATGAGGAGCTTACCATAGATGGTGGGCGAGTACTCCAAAAGCGGACTATCCGGACGGAGGCGCGCAACGCAGCGGCTCGGCTCTACTACCCAGAGGGCAAACTCCTGTCAAATGGCCGCAACTGGGAGGACGCCTCTGGGAAAATCTGTGTGGGCATTCAGATCCACACGATGGAGTGCGGGTTGGTGTGCATCTGATCTCCACTTCCGGGTTGAGTTTCTACAGTGCTTTCACCATATCTTCCCGTCGCAATGACGTGTCACGCACATCACAGATCTATACATGTGCCTCTGGGACAATTGACAGAAATTGGAGGAGTTTGAGAAGCCGCAGGCCAAGAAGGCTCTGGATCCGTTGGCGAAGTTTATCCGCGGCACTATCACGATAAGAATTGGGGAGCATCGAATGTAAAGGAGTTTCGGCGGATGCGAGAGGACGGGCCAGTCGACATTCGGGAAGGTACGATATGGACTCGCGGAGTGACAGAGTGGAAGACCTTGCTAAGGGCGTTTGGGGCGTGCGGCCGAAACTATAGATGCGGCTGGCGTCTCATCACTATGGCTTTCCACGGAATCATGGTTATCGATGGTGCACTTGTCCTCGTTCTTCAGTTACAAGGCTACGACGGCATGATAGCTTAGGGTTAGGGCTAGTACTCGGAAATCTGGACATGCCTCCCCACGCTTGTCGTTTGAGAAGCACCATTATTACGGCAGTAGCTGGAATTCTCTGCAGATGAAATCTAAAGAAGAGCAGGGCACATCTAACCAATGGGCGAAATGCTATGCTCGTGTAGGAACGCTTATTGGCTACAAGTGTGCCACGTACAGTTGCCTGACAGCCAAGGCGGATCTGCCAGTCCTACTGAGCCGATTCGCATCTGCATGAGCTTTCTGCATAATTTGATGCGGCTCTCAACTTCCCCCAGTCAATTCAGTTATTCCTCCCCACTCGAGTAATTGCGCTTGTTGTTATCATCATAAGTATATTTCCTGCAGTCATTCTTCAGACATCGTCGTCAGAATTCACGCACTTGTCCTGACGCACAGCACTGACTATTGCCGGTTCCCCTTTCTTTCTCTCTTTTTGCCTGGATTAGATGGCGCAGTTTTAGGTCACAGGCGCCAATATGGTGGACACAGGGACCGTGCTCGCAGTCGCTCAGCTCGCAGGAGCGTTGGCCGGGATTTGTGGAAAGTACATCAAGGAAGTAAAGAACGCGAAACAGGAAATCCTCCAGCTCCAGGATGAAATCGAGGCTCTGCGAAAAGTCTTGGAATCGCTTAGCAGACTTCTTGAGGACCCTAGCCATTTAGACTGTCTCGGAAACACCCGAAAACTAGACGGTGATATCGATCGGTGTCGTTCCACTCTTGAAAATTTGAAAAAGAAGATCGAATTAGTAGAGATCAGGGGAGCGATGAGGAAAATCGGAATTAGGTTGAAATGGCCTCTGGACAGTGATGAAGTAACTGTGGCCATCAAATCCATCAAAAATTATCGGTCATACTTCAATTCGACTCTGCAACTTGACCAGACGTAAGCTGCAATATTCGAACAGATTTTAACTTTGACATTGGGGACTGCAGTTTGCTAAATTCAGCCATAACGCAGAGAGATCACGAACATGATGGACAAGAAACTCGTTTTAGATAGATTACGAACTGCAAAAGGTGCAACATTCGATTCCGACGAAATTGGAAAAGAGCACGCCGACTGCCTACCAGGCACCAGGACTGAACTACTTAGTAAAATTGAAGAATGGGCAGCGTCGCCAAACGGAAAACGCGTATTCTGGCTGAACGGGATGGGGGGAACTGGAAAGTCAACAATTGCCATCACCGTGGCAAGACGTCTCAATGAAAAGGGGTCGCTTGCTGTGAGTTTCTTCTTCAACAAAGGCGAGGAAGACCGAGGAAATGCAAAGAGGCTATTCCCAACATTGGCGAAACAACTTGCAAATAAAGTCCCTCAGCTTGCTCCATCAATTGGTAAGGCAATCGACGATGACCCTGATATCTCCGAAAAGGCACCCCGAGAACAATTTGATAAGCTCATTTTCCGACCTCTGCTTGAAACAAAATCGAACCAAAAAGTGTGCATGGTGATCGCGATCGATGCGCTCGATGAATGTGAAGAGGGAGACGTAAGAGTTGTGCTCCGAATGCTACCACGGGTCCAGCAGTCACGTTCATTGCAGCTTCGGTTCTTTTTGACAAGCAGACCTGAGTTAGCCGTCAGATCAGGTTTCGGGTCCGAAACCGTTCTTTATGATAACCACCAGAATTTCATCCTCCATGAGATTCCGAAGCCAGTGATTGAGCACGACATATCTCTGTATTTCAACCATCAGTTCTCGCAGCTGAAAGACGAATGCTCATTATCGCCTGACTGGCCAGGACAAGAAACGATCAAAGTGCTTGTGGAGAGGGCAGTGCCGTTGTTTATTTTCGCAGTTACGCTATATCGATTTGTCAGTGAGACGCAACGGAACCCTACGAGGCGTCTGGAAGCGATTCTTGTCGATCAGACCACGTACACGTCGAAGATGGATGGCACATATATGCCTGTGCTTACTCAACTTCTTACTGGCCAGGATGAGGAAGAGTCCCAACAGCTTATTCGTGAATTCAAAGAGACAGTCGGAGTCATTATACTCCTTTGTTCCCCTCGAAGAAAGCCCTCGCTAGCTTTTTGAATGTGGACACGAATGAAATTGAAAGCCGATTGATGCTCCTCCACTCGGTTCTTAATATTCCGGATGATTTGGACATACCAGTACGGATACTGCATTTATCATTCAGAGATTTCCTTCTTGATCCGGAGAAGAAAGGCACAAACCTATTATGGATCGATGAGAACGACACGCATGCGTTCATCTTTCGTCGATGCCTCAAAGTCATGAAATGCAGCTTGAGAAAAAATATTTGCAAGTTGGATAGCTATGGTACGCAACGCCATGAAGTTGGCGATGATCGCATTAATAAGTATCTGCCGCTGGACGTTCGGTATGCCTGCCGTTATTGGGTTAAGCATCTTATTCAAATGCAAAATCCAGCTACTGAGCTGGACAAGGTTCTCGAATTTCTTAAGGTGCATTTCCTCCACTGGGTCGAGGCAATGGGTATGCTGGGCCATGTATCAGAGGTTTTGACAGCCCATGATACGCTACAATCTATCGTACAGGTACTGTTTGCCAGACAGATTGGAAGAGCCAGGAATTTGCTGAAAGTACTTTATAGGACAACGAAGTTCCCGACGACGTAGAATTCATTCATGATGCACGACGGTTTACCCTCAAGTTCAGACAAATAGCTGAAACTGCACCTCTCCAACTATACGTTTCAGGATTTGCCTTTTCGCCTAGTGAATCAGTAGTAAAAGGCATGTTCAGTAAAGAGGTGCCAGAATGGATCAGGGTGTTGCCAAATGTGGACGAATGCTGGAATGTCGAGCTACAAACACTTGATAATCATACTAGACATGTTTATTTCGTTACCTTCTCACCTGACGGCCGACTGCTGGCATCTTGCTCTTCGGACGGAGCGATCAATCTCTGGGACCCGACAACTGGTTATCTGCTCCAGATCCCCAAGGGTCATACTGATTGGGTTCGATTTGTTACATTCTCGCCTGACGGCCAACTGCTGGCATCTGGTACTGATGGCAATACGGTCAAGCTCTGGGACATCACCACGGGAAAGGAGTGCCAGACTCTCGAGCACCGCTCTGCGTGGGCCTGTACAAAGTCGAACATTCAATTTTCGCTACGAAATGATCAATGGCTATGGATTCGGAACGAAAATATGCTTTGGCTTCCTCCAGAGTATCGTCTTCGCACACCTCATTGCATGGCTTTGAGAGATGATGACCATGGTTATATAATTCTTGCCGTTGGTGGCGTATCTGGAGGGGTTACTGTCCTCACACTTTGTCCATACTTGAACAATCAGTCGGATGATCATATCGACAGATATACTATGAATGGCTCATCTCGATCAGATTAGCCGTCTCTGGATGGATGACTGACATTTCCCAATAAAGTCAGCATTCGGAAGTCTGTATCACATCAACTGTTACATAAGGCCGAGCTCTATCATGTTTACATTGAATCCAGATCAGGGCAACCCCAATGTGTCTGCAAAAATACTGAAGCTATATGCGAAATACCATGAAAACACCTCTCACGAAATCGCACTTTGACCTTCCAACAAGACATAGTCCGCTTGGCCGAGTAGGCTTCTAAGCCATTCCAGGAAATTCTTTTCAAATTAACCATCACATTAAACAGAGTCTGTTGATTTGAGTTATTAAAGCATGTTTGATTCATAATTAAGAGCTGTTAATGGTATCCTTTTTCTTCGCATACGCTCTTCTCTGTCAATGTGTTCGAATAAAGAGGCATTTCCTTCTTCCGATTCGATCCAAAGAATAGATTTCGTATACTCCGCCGCGGCTTCACTCCACCGCCGTACTTTGCTGACTTCTTCAGTGACTGTTTCTTCTCCATGTCCAACTCCTGTTGAAACAGCGCCAGTTCGTTCTGTATGTAGCTGATCTCCTGCAGTGACGAATCTCCGGGACCGCGAGGCAGACATCCTCGTAGGGTCGACGGCTCGTTCGAAACAAATTTCTTCCACAACTGCCTCAATGTTTTGCCCCCCAACGTTTCTTTAGAATTAGACTCCCTCGGAGGTGTTGGCGGTGAATCAATATCATATGGTGCATATGCAATACCGGCTGGGACGCGGTGATGAGCTTTGCAGACATCGGATGCCAACCGCGGAAGAGACAACTCCATCTCATCGGATCGTCGGAGTTGCCGACTCGCTTCCAGGCTGTGACTGCGCTTCGGAGGGGTAATGCACAATCCCCCCCCTGGGAAGAATTTCGACTGAGAGTGTCGCTTTCGATGGGTGACCCAGCGACGTTCAAACGACCCAAAATTGGCTGCCAAGGTAACTGCACAGAGAGGAAGAAATTTTATGTTTTCCAGCCCGCTCTTTACTGTGTCACCATTTTTGACTGGGAAAATGACTTCAGACAGCTGAAGCTGGGCGCAGAGAGCCCACATGTCGGCATACAGGCGACAGACAACATATACATCGCCGTGTCTGAGCCGAAACTCGTCCTCTCGGACAACATCCTGGTTCAAGTCGACAAATGAAGGGTGCACGCTGATGACAAGCGAGCCCTCTTCGATCACCCAGTGCTCGTTGTAGGGCAACCGAACATCTCGGTACCACTTCAATCTCGCACAGTTTGTGGCCGGGGCCTGGGACATGAGATAGGTCCGCTGAAGACTTTCCGAGGATCCGGCTCGGTCATCCTTTTGATGTGTCATTAAGATGCTAGGAGTCGACGTTAACCTATTTGACTGATCCGATCAGTGATATCAGTGATGCATATCACCCTTGCTCGGACAGGCAACATACGAATACTGCAGGCTGGAAGGGCTCTCTCGGATCTAAGTTCTCATCACAGACTTGCGCCGTATTGACAATCAGCGGCTCCTGCACCCAAGTGGCATTGAATGATTTGAACTGCTTCTCATTGCCAAATTCTTTCTCTGAGACAGTCCGATGCAACTGTTTTGGGATTTTGATATTCGGTGATACTGGCCGTCTGCCGCACCATCTGCCCTGCTGAGAGCAGAATCGGCACTGGTCACAATACTGGCTTTCGCCGTTCTCGCCGTACAGATACGTGTATGACAGGACGTCAAGCCCAGGGACACGATTATATGGTGCCAATACTGGTGGACGATGGAAGTACTCTCCTTGTCGGCGTGGCATTGTGGCTAAGCCAGTGTCTAGAGCATCAGACAACTCATCGTCGTCACGGTTTGCCCATTCGCAGTGGCATTTCGATCGAGGGCAAGTGAACTACAGCTGTTAGGAAGCTCTTTGCAGCAAAGCGTAGGACAGACCTACTGGAGCATCATCCTCAGTCAGCTTGCTCGAAGATGCGGAAATACTGCAGGGGCTGGGGCGACGAGGGCCCTTCGCATAATTGGTTATGGTCTCCAGCGGCATGGCAATAATGAACCCTTGATCAATACATCATAAGGACTATGGCTGCTGAGAGTTGATGCAAAACAGCATTGCCTTTGAAGCAGATACATACAATCACTAAGCATTTTGGCAGCCGAGGAAGGAGCGCGACTGCCTTGTTGGATAATGTCAAGGAACGTCGGCCTCAGGCTCCTGTTCATCCAGCCGATCTCTTCACGCTGCGATATTGATTCCTGAGAAAGTCTTCGACTTGTTCGTCACTAATCTCGTCGACATTGGTCTTGCTGTCCTCCGATGCATTGCTCTCCGGACGCTCAGTGCCACCCAAGGCACCTCGAACGGTAGTGTTCGCGTACTCGACGGCTAAAAGTAAACGAACCGCATCAGATCGCAACTGGAGGAACTTAGACAATGTATTATAACGTACCATTCCCGAGGCTTTCGTTTCCCGTCGCCTGAGAAATCTTGCCGACAGTACTATCCAGGACATACTGTGTTGTTTGCGCAATACGTCTGGTATCGACTGTGTTTGGATCGAGATCGTCGTTTCTGCTGTTGTCCATATCGAGGATTGTTATCAGCCTCCAGATTTCTGACTTTTTCTTTTCACCTTGTGCAGAATGGAAAATTCATTGCTTAAGCGTAGTAAGACACGGAAATCACGGCAAGACTCCGAATACCTACGTAATGCTTTCTGTCCGAGATCTAGACGTGCTCTAGACGATGACGTCATTGGGATTCTTTGGAGTCCGGACCGATCAATAAATTACGGGAGATGTGGACGTTTGCTATAATTACAAGAGAGTGTGTTCTGTGGATGCCAGGAGTCAATGTGCCAGGCTGTCAGGTTCAAGTCTTATGCTTCAACGCCCTGGAGAAGGTTCCTTGTGCTCATAATGTAACATGACTCCCAATACTCATAAGATATACAGACAACCTTGGTTGTATGCAACATCCCTGGCCTTGAGTTTCGGCAGATCAGTGTCTAAACCAGTAAACCGCCTACAGCATATGCCATGTCAATCAATGGCCAAGATCATGCCTCAGACACAAACATTGGATTGCATGAAAGTGACTGAAGGCTCCTCCAGAAGGTCCATCACGGCGCCATGGGGAAGAACGGTCATTACCCTCCAGCATGTATTATAGATAGAAGCGTGGTTATAGACGGTCAGAACAACAAGGCAATAGATAGCTCAGAGAACTTGATACTTCATCAGTCATGGAAATGTCACGCTCTCTGAGCGCCATTGTCCAAGAGCAGCTGCACGATCTCCTCATGTTCCATTTACAGCAGCAGCTTGAAGGGAATTTCCGTACTCTCCACCCTGTGCGTTGACATCAGCGCCCTTCGCCAACAGGAGCTTCACCACCTCAATGTACACTTCATGACAGGCAGCCTGGAGAGCAGTGCCGCAGCGTCCCCCTTGCGCATTAATGTCAGCGCCTCTTTCCAGCAGAAGCTGCACAGCGTCCTTATTGCCTCCTCCACAAGCCGCTTGGAGAGCATTCCCGTAGTATCCACCATTCGGTGCATTTATATCAACATCTCTCTCCAACAACAACTCCACTGTATCCTTGTGACATTCCGCGCAAGCTGCCAAGAGGGCATTGCCATATTCACCACCTTGCGCATTGACATCGGCACCTCTCGTTAACAGCAGTTGCACTATTTCTGTATGCCCTCCCGAACAAGCAGCCAGGAAAGGACTGCCAAAATGGCCACCTCTTGAGTTGACATCCCGGCCTTCGTTCAGCAGTAATTCTACCGTGCGTCGGAGACCGACCAATGATGCATAATATATCGGAGATGCCATAGGGTACTTATACCGCATACGTTCAGGAAAGAGAAAATTAGGGTCATATACTCTGCCCCAGACACTGTAAGCCTTCTCTCGATGGAGAAAGAAACCCAAAATGCTCTCTTGTGCATCCTTCTCTGTTTCCAAAGACTTCGCGTGGTCGATCCAATATCGTGCAGAGTACTGCGCGAACGGAAATTTTGCCCTGATGTCCGACACACGCATCCGCTCATCCGGATACGACATGTAATCCAGACACATCTTTAGCATCCTGATCTGTGATCCGGATACACTCAACCGGCCTTGCCATTTCCCTTTCATTTCCGGATGCGTAAGGAATTCTCTCGCCGTTTGATGAACAAATGACAGCTTCGACTCGTGGGTACTGACAAAGAGACCACAGAGATTCTTCACCGTATTTTTGAAATTCTCTCTGGGCCACATGCTCGACTCCAAGTAGGCAAGGGATTCAAACCGCCCTTTCTTCACACCTAACGCCAGAGCCGCATTTGCTTCATCCAGAGTCAATGGACGTGCAGCAGCCAGAACAATCTGCAGGAGAGTTTCCGTATAAAACTCATTCTTGCTTCTCTCCAAAATTCTTTCGTACGCTTCTGATACCTGGGAAGGCAGGCTAGAAAGAAGCGCTTCCACGTCAGATACTCTGCCGTATTCACTTGGGCTCTGCTCGATGATGTCGAATGTGAGATGAAGCCACAGGTATGTGCGGTGCTCCATACTCTTCAACCGTTCGGCAATCCTTCGACGATCGGCCTCTCGAAGATCACGGCAATCTCGTCCACTCTAGCATCGATCACTAGATTGATTCCCTTGCTAATCTGGGCGGATTTGTCATCGCCATCGAACGGAACATACGCCAGCGTGTGAGAAAATCTGCTGAATGCTGCCGCTAGATCGTCGTATGGGCGACTGGCTATAAGGAACTTGACCTTTGGTCTTGGACCAGACGCCTGGGCATGTTGCTGGTAAAACTCCCTGAGCTTGTTGATGAGTTGCTCCCTGCTATCGTGATGGCATTCGTCCAACGCATCGAGTACGCAGACAATTTCCCCAGCATCTGGTGACTTAACACAATTCATGAGTATTTGCCATAGCTCAGAAAAATTTCCTGCCAGATTTTTGCCATAATTCTTATGACTGGACAGCCCGTATTGAATCAGACCGCTCGTGGGAGTGCTGGTAAAAAGCTGATGGAGAATCGCACACAGAGCATTAGGAGCATACATGCGGCCCCCATCTCCGTCTTTGAAGAAGAAATAGCAGATCATCGACGTTGCAACATTAGTGGCCAGACGCCGTTTGTCGATCAACGCCCGTGACAAAACTGATTTCCCACAACCAGGGCCAGCAGAAACCCAAAGAAGGCCGAAATCGCTGCTCCTCCATTCGAGAAAACGATCATCCTTCAGAAACCACTCGCATGTACCTGGGACCCGCCGCGGGTTAAAATCCTTGTAACCCTCGTAGTCACAAGCCAGATCCTGCAAGTGGGCTCTCTGTTTCTGGTCATCGCTCAGCTTCTGGGTTTCTCTCCTGCTCGCCTCCAGAATCACTCGAATCTCATCCAGAATCACTTGCGACTCCTGCATCTCTTGCAGTTCCATATCTCGGCTCTTCCGAACTTCCTCCGCTTCAAGCGGAGAAATGTAGCCATTGTAACGTTCACTCAAGCTCTCGACATTTGCTACCATTCCCTCCCAGTCATTCCAACCAACAACATTCTCCCAAGCTCTTGTAAGCTGTGCTTTCGAGAGATGACATATAACACGAGCCTGGTATTCAAGAATGTGCGAATAGAGCTTCGCAAGTGGCTCCAAGAGCTCTCTGTACCTTTCGCGACGTGAAGTCTGCAGATACGTTTTTTCAACTATCTGCCAGTACAATTGGACATCACAAAGGGTATTTAAAAACCCTTCAACATGGACGCATTTGCTGCAACGCCGCTACTAATGAGCTGTAATACGGTCAGAATATGATATTGTGCATGCCGAATTTAAGACTTTGGTGAACATCCTGGTAGTGCCAAGGAAACACCAGACCATGCTAATGCTGCATACGGCTGAGAGCTGACCATGGTCGAAACGATCGAATCGGACCAGATGAGAAACTTGACCAGTCTCTCCGCTTGTTCTCGAACTTTAACATCTTTTCCCAGGAGCGAGACTCGTCATTGCTTCTTGTCGCGATCGTCTAGAAGACGCGCCACTAGCTACTGGACTGATTTTGGCTATAAGGGGTCCGGGTCGTCTTGCAGTGACGCTAAATGCCTCGCAAAGTCGCCTGCCAGGTCGGACTCACGAGCCTGCAGGAATTGAAAGGCACGGGCCCAAAGATTGAAGTCATCTTTCGGCCGAGGAAGGGCAACTTCCGTAGTAGGTTGTTGAAGAGCAGGGTTTGCCGAGATGGTAGAGGAAGAAGACACAGTCTCCCCTAGCAAGCTCTTAGAGGCACTTTCCGTGGTGGAAGTTTGAACATTGTGAGAAATGGATGCCTTTGAAGGCGACACCACCGTCGGGGCAACCTCACTATCCTTGATGACGGCAGTCTTTCGATTCTTCTTCCTGCGTAACTTGAATCCACAAAGGAGAGGCATGTTCATCACAACCTGAGTGCTGAGACACAAGCAACTTGCGCTATCCTAAGACCGGTATGTTGGAGAACAGAAATGTTGGTGAGAACGTAGATTCCGTAGCCATATTAGTGCCGTTGAGGGCGCCTCCAGCTGAATTACAGAAGGCTCGTGCCCAGGACCAGGGCCAAGCCGTAAGTTAGATTTAATCGCTATCAGCCGTAATATTCACGTCGAAACACTGCACCTGCGATCGTTTAGCGCTCATTTGAAATGAAGTGTCAATTAATCGCAGAAGGGATGCGTCTGATAGGTTGCAGTTGGGGCGATGTCGACGTTTATACAGCATTGCTTCAGCTTGGAACTGCACTGCCAACGGGCGTAAAGTGCTCCATCTCCAAGGCCGCAGAAGCGTGACATGTATCATCAAAATTTCTGCGATCCACCGAGAAGTGCAATTATCCTTGTTTGGATGTTAGATTGAATGTCAGGTAGCTAAAACCTCGGATCTGCGAAGGCACTGAAGGCACTGAAGGGTGCTGTTGTTGATGGATCTTGATGGAGGATCCATAGACCGGGGGATATCTAAGGCTAAACGGCCCCACCATCGATCATCAAAAACCCTCCAAACCGATAGTCAAATTCGACCCTTGAGAGTTCTCGGAGAGCCAAACACAACAAATATACAGGGCCGCTCGCAATGCCAATCCCAATAACAATCCTAACGGGTTTCCTAGGGGCCGGTAAAACAACCCTCCTACTTAACCTACTTCCCCAACTGCCCCCTACCTACAAACTAGCCCTGCTCAAGAACGAATTCGGCGATGTCGCGGTCGACTCGCAGCTTGCTTCGAGGTCTGCGATTTCCGGCGTCCGGGAACTCCTCAATGGGTGTATATGCTGCAATCTCGTTGGACAGCTCGGCGATGCCCTGGCCCAGCTCCGCGACGAGGTCAAGCCGGATCGGATCGTGATCGAGACCAGCGGCAGCGCATTCCCGGCGACCTTGGTCATGGAGGTAAAGCGAATTGCACAGGAGCAGAAGGAGAAGAAGGAAAAGAGCGCGGCCAATGGTGTTGATAATGATGAAAACACCTTTGTCCTGGACGGTGTGATCAGCGTGATCGATGTGGAAAACTGGACAGGATACGAGGACACCAGCTACACGGCCAAAATGCAGGCACGCTACACAGACTTAATCATCTTCAACAAGTGGGAGTTGTGTCCCGAGGAGCGATTCGAGGTTTGCCTCGACCGGCTGGGAGATTTAGAACTGGATCCGCCGACGCCATGGGTCAAGTCTGACCGCGGAAAGGTGGACAAGGACGTGCTACTTGGCATTGATGGCGCGTTGGTGGCCAAGGCTGGCGGTGACGATATCTCTGCAGCTTTAGATCACCATGGGCACAACCATGACGGCCACGACAGCAATCACCAGTCTGAAGTTGAGGTTTTGTCCGTCACGTTGCGGCAAAGCACGCCACCAACGGGCGATGACAACGCCGGCGTCGGTAGCATTGATATCCCAGCATTCGAAACTCTGCTCGGCTCCGCCTCCAAGGAGGAGGTATACCGCATCAAGGGAGTGATCCTCACCTCTGCGCAGGACACCCCGCCACAGGGCTCAGACCCCGCCTTCCCTACACCAGCATACCCAACTTCAGAGGCGAGAATCCGGCCATATATCCTCAACTGGGCCTTTGGCCGTTGGACTTTTACACCGGCACCGTCCATGGAAAATGGCGCAGACGTGCCCCTCGCCAGACTCACATTCATCCTTGCCCGTGGCGAGTCCGCAAGATGGAAAAAGAAGTTGGAATCGGGCGCATTCCTCCGCACTCAGCATGGATCTGCAGATCTCACAGTACAGAATCCCGTCTAAACATGGATTTATCATGTATATAGACTCTAGTAGACATCCTGGCATAGACAAGACCCATAGATACCCCGAAAATGATTGATTAGATCTAAATCTAGTCTTCTGTTCAAAGACCAAGGAATGTCTATAGTCAATATAATGTGCAAAACTTTTTTTGAACACCGGTCGCCAGTCGAAACGATGAACGCTCGACTTCCCCCATTACACACCATCACATACATCGACCAGGTGACTTTTATATATATCCGCTGTAGGAAGGAAAGGGAAAATCGAACAATAACCCAAAGAACAACAAGCCTGCGAATCCATCAACTCAATGCTCCAGAAGAGCCGACGCGCCCGCCTCGCTCGAGATGTAGATCACGTCGTGATTGTCCGGGAACCCGTTGAATCGGGTGGCACTGCAACGAGTATAGGCACCCATATTCTCAAAGTACAGCCAGTCACCGACATCGACCAGGCCAGGGAGTGTGATCCGCTGGCTGATCATGTCGATGCCATCGCAGGTCGGGCCCCAGATGCTGTAGTCGATGGCCCGAGGCTCGCACGAGCCGTCGGATGAATTGCCGTCGTCGGAACTGGTCAGGATCTGCGCCACCGGGTGCTGATGGTCGAAGATGATGTTCGAAAAGTTCCCGTACACCCCGTCATTCAGGTAAAGCATGTATGCATCGCGCGATGGATCAGCCGGGTCACGGACCGTACGACGGGCGATCACATGCGCCGCCAGAGTGAAGGCGCTCGCCACATAATAGCGGCCCGGCTCCGCAATGATGCGAATGTGCGGGGGGAAATACACATCGACCGCGTTGCTCACAACGGCGGCAAACTTTTCAAACGTCTCGTCGCAGAAGCCGCCCCCAACGTCTAGGGTATGCAGGTCAAAACCCACCTCCGCGGCCTGGTCGAACACATAGCGGGCGTCCTGCACAGCCTTAAGGAAGGCGTTGGGGTCCTCCGCACCGGAGCCGACATGGAAACTCACGCCGACAACCTTGAGTTCAAGTTCTCGGGCCAGTTCCAGAAGCTGGCGCGCCGACTCCAGCGAGGCACCGAACTTCATGCTCAGTCTGCACAGACTGTCCGAATCATCAGTCAGGATGCGCAGGTACAGCTCAGCATCCGGAAAGTCGGCCTTGATCTTGTACAGCTCATCGGCATTGTCGAACGTCATCTGCTTGACTCCCTTCTCCGCGGCATAGCGCAGGTAGGACCTGGTCTTGCACGGCTGTGCGTAGATAATGCGGCTGGGATCAACACCCATCTTGAGGACGAGATCGATCTCCGCTTTAGACGCGCAGTCAAAGCCATTGCCGAGTTTGGCCATCAGACGGAGGATCTGCGGATCAGGATTGCACTTGACAGCTAAGATAATCAGTCAGCCATCAGAGGCGCAACGAGCAGACTGGGCCAGCACCGCGGGATCACTGCTCACCATAAAACGGCTTGACCCGGCTCATGTTGAGCTTCCAGCGGAGGTGCTGCCGATACACCTCGCCCAAATCCGCCACGTAAAAGGCATCCTCCTCCCCTGGTTCGCAGGTAGCCACATCGATGTCCGCTACACGCTTCCTCAACACATCGAGAACCAATTGCTTCGCGGCCGCACTGGCACGCGGCAGCGACACAGCGTTCACTCCATGGTCGGTGTCGAGGGTAAGTTTTGGGTCTTTAGGACAGTGATAGAAATTGTCATTCACGCAAATGTCCTCGGTGGTGATAACCGAAGGTGCCATAACCATGCGGCTTTGGACGGCAGAAAGGCCAACGACACGCAAAAGTCAAGACACAAACGGGATCCCAACAAGGACAAGTCCACAGGCGCTAGGGCGGACGAAGCGAATCACTACCGAAGTTATTCGATGGGCTGACCCTCCTAGATCCTTCCTCTGAAAGAGGAAGAACCGTCAGAGTGACCCTATGCGGCAGCTCAAAGGGTGAAGAAAAACCAGGGAACGAAGTCAGGGGAGGAAGAGCGCTAGTAAGCGACGCGAACCCGTTGGCCGTCGTCAGTAGGAGGCGGAATGTTGTTGAGAGTGTGACGAAGTCGGGCGTGCGGGACAATTTGAAGAAGACCGGAGTCTGCGGCGCGCGCCGTGGTGGAGAGAACGCCCTTGGGGATTCCAAAGGCGTTAGCGACGCAGGAAAAGTCGGCGAATCAACCCCTGAGCGACGCTGGACTTGGTCAGCGAGGGATTTTGGAATTAATGAAGAGTCGACGAGGTAATGTCGAGGGATTTTGGGAGAGGGGGGTGAGGTAGCTTTTTTTAAAGGTTGGATATTGTGCGGGAATTTGGCCGCCTCCGGCCTAAGGTACTAGGGCCAGACCCAAAACACCCGCCAAATCAGAGCGATTTATGACTCAGGCAAAATGCAAAGCATCGGAGATCGGGAGCTTCAGTGCCTACCTTGCTAGAGACTCTGCAGAAACCGTTTTGTGAGAGGCCAGAGAGTTGGACAAGAGCGGCTTTAAAGCAGTGATTCAGTAGCGGCCAGAAGGGTATCTCAGCTGTGTGGTACTCCGAAAAAGAAAGAGTATAAAAAAAAAAAAAAAAAAACCCTAACTTTTCCAGAGGGGTCCAGGCTCCAACCAATGAAATGCGGGCTATTTAGGAACAGCCAGCCAGCCATAATAACCGATACGACAACGGGGTCCTGGTGTTGCGCCACTGCAAAGCACTGTCTTTACATCATCCTCCAATCCTCCTGATGCCGGCATAAAATTTTCCTTGATTCATGCGTCGTCTTCACACAAATTCATGCGCGAGTCACGGAATGCAGGCATTGATAGAGTACTACAGAGTCCCACTTGGTGCGAATATTGGTGGTGAAGCTCGCACATGTACCTACACGGTTCATCCGTACCACTGGGAGCTCAAAACTTGGTCGTCCGTACTCCGTACTTGTACATGAGCACGCATCTCGAGCTCGGAATAGCTCCAGACCCGGCGACAGCTCGATTTCGGGATAAATCAAGCAAACCTTGATCAAAATCTCATCGAACCCCTGTTCTCGACACATGCCGTGCCTTTTGACTGGTCGCACCAGCTGGCGTCACCTGCATGATGGTACCGATCAGGCGCAGGCACCTGTGACCCCATCCGCTCCCACGCAACACACATCAGCCAGCCTTCATTGTGATCTTCCACGGAAAGATGATCAGCTCATGCATAAGCTTCCATGGATGCGCGTCGGAATGCGTAGATCTCAATAGATTCCTTGGCGTAGTATGCCATCGGCAGATGAAATCGGTTCTCTTCAAGCACAACAAGGTTGGCGTTACGCATAAGATCAAAGAAAATTGCTTCGCTATCGTGGCGCCGCTTTGCAGCTACTAAGATGAGAGCTCCCGGTGAGCGCCCGGTCAAGACATCCAGCACTCGAACGAGCGACGGTAGACTGTCAACATTGTAGGTGCAGTCCGAGACAAGAATGATGTCCGTCGGTCGATCGAACTGATTGGGCAGAGGATCCTGGTCCCAGTCAAGAACGTCGAAGTTGACGGTCGATCCTCGGGCTAGATGTGCCTGCTCAATGTTGCGCATAGCAATTTCCGCGGCTTCGGTCAGGTCAGTGAGTGTGACAGCACACTGAGGCAGCATTTGAGCAAGCGCAATCCCAACAATGCCACATCCACATCCCAGTTCAATGACGCGGAGGGTTTGTCTGGCGGGATGGAGTAAAACCTCGCTCAAATGGCTCATTGCTGATTTTTGCTCACTGGCGCCAAAAATGGCCCGCTGCAAACAAATCACCGTAGCAAGGGCAGCATCCCTGACATTATCAGCATCTACAGTCCATTCATTGCAATGGCCCGACGGAACCAACCAGATGTGTCGCGCAAAAGCATTTCCCGTTTCCTCCCAAATGGGCAGTTGGATCCCACGGCAGAGCTGGAAACGCCGTTCAATGAGCTTGTCTGCAGGGTTCGTGGAGGATGCGTCAAATGCAGCACTCCGTCCGGAAATGACCACAGGAATTGATTCAGGGTTATCCAGCCTGTCACAATAGGTATATTCTACAGTAGAGGACTCCACAGATAATCGAAGGCTGGCACAAGTCGAGATAAGGCGGAATGGTCCCAGCGTCAGTGGAAGCTCCCTCTTTCCCGCCTGCCATTGACACGAGATTTTATGCAAAACGGAGTGTTTTGTGGCATCAAGCAACCTCACTTCCAGCGAGGCATCGTCGGCAAGAAAGTCGTCTCCCAGGTCGGTAGTGATGGTGATCAAAGCTGATACTAAGACCTGCCTGCCTTTTTGCACCTGGGCCTTGGGCGTTTTGAGAAACCGCACGTAATACACCATGGTTCAAAAGGTGCAACGCTCAAATTGGGTAGCGCATGAACATCGATATATTGTTGCTGGTGAGAAAACAGACAGTAGACTACTCTGAAGGCGAAGCATTGACCGAGGTTTTGGCTTGGCCCAGTGTCCATTTTGTCCATCAGCTGGTAACCGTAATGTTATTAGCCGACGGGGAGCCCCGGCTAGGGCCATTCAATTGAACCGCAAGCCCGACTGCCTCTGGCAAATCCTGGTTATGCGCTTCTTCCCATGTCGTCAGCTAGCTGCGCATTCAAAAACTCCTTGAATCTCGATCATTGACACTTAAATCCAATTGCAAAACAGGCCTTTAACGATCACAGAAGAATTGCTTGAAACTTCGAGTTGTGGCATGCTCAAGCCGTCCATTCCTCCACTTCCCCAGCCCCGAATGATGTGGAGAACGGGACGTGCGCAGGCTTACAATTAACGGTCACTTACAAGCTTGGCAGTTAAGTAGCGGGCAAATGGCCATGATAGTACTTTGGCCAGTTATGTACAGTCATTGTTGAGGATTGCGAATCGAAAGCAACAAATAGGCACATGGTGGAAAAGGCCTATTGACTGAAGTTGTCTGCCACCCTTCGAAGGCCGAACGATGGGCTACAACGAGGACTGTCTGATCCTTCTTATTAACAGTTGTACTCCGCACTTACCAATAGGTAAGTTATTATGCCCATGGTCGCCGGGGTTTCACAGTCAATTCCAAGTTTTCTGTGCTAAATAGAAAAGTCAATTCGCTCAGTAAACTGCAATTCCTCCAAAATGAAGCGCAAACGCCATTCGCCTGTCAGCAGAGCATGCAATCTCGTGAAACAGATTACAGAGCTGGTTGGCATGAAGTTGAATATCAAGCCAGTTGTTGGTATGTGCGCGCTCACGTTGATTGGTCCAACGGCGATTTAATTCTACAGCTGATGCTTACTAATCACCCCAGGCCTTCCGTCCCTTCCGTCATCGCGGCCTCAGCCCCAGATTCCAGCCACATGATTGAGTCGAGCAAGGACGGAGTGCTCGATGCAGGCCACCGTACGGCAAAGAGAGCGGGCAGCACGCAAGATAAGCGGTGAAGATGATTCGCACCAATGATCCGCGCATACGCCGACGAATTGATCAACTTTCCCAGAACCTTCAGTCCGCCAACGAGACGGCGCAAGAGGGCGTCTACCACTTCTCACAAGCCTATCTGAATCCTTGCTTGACAACAATCGGAAATTGTGTACGCGCATGTACTGCGCCATGTTTCCCAAGTCGCGAAGAAGTTCTGCGTCGACGTCGACGGCGCAGCCGGGCCGAATTCAGCTTTGACTTCTACGATGACTGGGACAATGACGATTCCGGGGACAGCCTGCTGGGATGGAGTCATGGCGAACTGGACCGCTTACTTGCGGGCAGTGGCGCGGTGCGAAATACGGCCGATCAACCGCGACGGCAACGGAAGATGAGCTACGGAGCGGCTCGCATGCGGCGAAGATCCACGTTGCCCGACCAAAGGGACGATCCGACGGTAATTCCAAAATCGTCACTGATCGGGTTTCTCGAACGTTTTCCATGGATTGGCCCTCGCGTCATCAAGTATCGGCCCTCGGCCGCCGATCTGCAGGAACGACCAGGGCGATTGTCTCGATATGAAGAGGAACAAGGCGACGGAACTGAGAATCAGCCGCTGATGGAGGCTGCAGAAGAAATTGACGAATCCCCGGAACCGAACAAGGGCAAGACGCACCAACGCGTTCGGAGTACAACCCAATCGTCCCAGGATACGACCAACTCGCTAAGCTCGCGAGGAGACTTGATACTGAGCGATTATGATGACGAGGATGCCGTTCCTTTGGATGATGAGTTTGCAGATGCGCTGGCGCGTCGAGCTACATCCGATGACCAATTAACTCGGTCGGGAGAATCCAGACGAACTCCTTCGCAGAGTACAAATACAAGTCAGCGGGAGAGTAAATTGAAGTCCCCGGATACATCTGACAAAGAGAGTCTGCTCCGAGAAAACGAAGCTTCGATAGCGGAAATGATCAAGGAGGAAGAAGCGGTGCGAATTGAAGAGGAGCGCGAGATTGAGCGCAAACGACAAGCGGCACGGCAGTTAGCCGCTAGTCGAGGACTAGATGGACAGGTACATTGTCTGAACCCATATTGGATAATTAGACTGACTAACGGTTTGCAGCCTCCACGACCACCATCGGCGACCTCAAACTATAACATGCATCAAGATCAGAAGCCTGACGAAGTCGCACAAGAAGGGACTGAACCATTCCCCTCTCTCCCAAGGACACCAACTTCGGTGCGCTCTGCCTCCCTGTCGTCTATG
Organism: Thermomyces lanuginosus; assembly: GCF_041956635.1. NCBI lineage: Eukaryota > Fungi > Ascomycota > Eurotiomycetes > Eurotiales > Trichocomaceae > Thermomyces > Thermomyces lanuginosus. The sequence continues at coordinate 932,571 of NW_027192363.1, read as the reverse complement.
ATGGATTCCGGTGCAGAGACAACGGATCCAAACAAACCAAACGGGTGATTTCGAGTCCGAGCAATAAGCGGTTTTGACAATAATGCCCATTAATGACGACTTTTGTATATTAGCTTACGAAGGAACGACATGATTTGTTGACTGTTTGCGAATATTGTCACTTCTTGCATGATGGATCTTATTTTTTTTTTTTTTTTTTTTTTGTATAGTCCACAGAGTACTTCAATCAGGGAAAGATCAGGTGGTTGTTCAGCAATTCGATTATGCTGTAGCTCTTTTTATCGAGAGTATGGAGTACCTGGAGCAAGCTGGACAGTAGAACGCCAGAGAAGGTACTCGAGCAACTTTTGGAGAAGTTCTCGGCTCGCATGATCCAGCCCATTATTGTCTCGGCCCGCCGGCTTTTTACCAACGTCAACTGGCTTGATCCCTAATGCCAGTTGGCTGTTAGCTTTTCGGTCCATTTTCCCAGCAACCTCAAGTTTTGTAAGCGGTCCATTTTCTGCCTGAGGCAGAAACGTATCTCCCCACCAGGCAGGGCAGAGGGGCACTTTCGGTCTCTTTATCGGGATCTGCGAGCTTTAAGTGTTGTTTGGTTGATGAAATCCGTCGGCACCGCCAAGTACTGGAACACTGCGGGCCAGACTTGAAGGGACAGAATCTTAGGAATACTAACATAATATTCGTGACTTCCATCTCAATCGGTTAGGTACTACCGCTTCGCAAGGCCCAAAGCATTTCCAATCGACGGCACAGATTCTCAAGTCTCTGATTTCAGCATGGCCGAGAACAAATATTCCTCGTCCCCGGAATGGGCAGATATAACACCCATTCCCCTGGACGATGGCAGCAAAGACGGCGAGGGTCCGGCACCATTGGCCAGCATTGCATACCCACCGGCATACGCGGAGGCCACGGCCTACCTTCGAGCAGTCATGGCTAAAAACGAGATGTCCGAGAGAGCTTTGAAACTGACGACAGATGTGATCATGATGAATCCGGCGCACTACACCGTGTGGTATGTTTATTTCTGTCCACGCAATTGTCACTCGCTGACTTTTCTCCAGGCTCTACCGAGCCAAGATTCTGTTTTCTCTCAATAAAAACCTCTCAGAAGAAATTGCATGGCTCAATAAGGTGTCATTGAAGTTTTTGAAGAACTACCAAATATGGTACGTTGACATACTTTGTTAGTAGAGCTAGGCTGAGTGTTCTGGAGGCACCATCGTCAAGTCCTCATGTCAAACAGGGCTGCATTCCCGACGCTCCCTCCACAGGAATTGGATTTTCTGATGGAAATGTTTGCTGAAGATGCCAAAAACTATCACGTGTGGACTTATCGTCACTGGCTTGTTCGCCATTTTAACCTGTGGGACGACCCGCGTGAGATCAGAGACGTTGATCGCTTAATCAATCAAGATGTGCGCAACAATTCCGCATGGAGTCACCGATATCTCCTTCGATTCGCGCCCCGGGAAGGCCCTGATGCCGGAATGGCTAATAGTGGAATACCTGGTGAAACCAAGGGGCGGCTGGATATCGTCGACGAGGAGCTTGTTGATGCAGAATTGGAATATGCGAAGTCTAAGATTCTTCTGGCGCCGGAGAATCGTAGTCCGTGGCTGTATGCTCGAGGTGTCTTGCGGGCTGCGGGCCGGCCTCTGTCAGACTGGAAGGAGTTTGCGAGCCAATTTGTCTCCGTGTCAGAATCGGGCACGGATGTGGAGGTTAAGAGCAGTCTGGCTCTCGAGTGGTTGGCAGACGTCTACAGCGAAGAGGCAGAAGGGCAAGAGCAGGCAGCCACGGAGGCGGTCAAAATGCTCACTCTGCTCAAGGAAAAATACGACCCTATTCGCCGGAACTACTGGGATTACAAAATTCGACAGCTAAGCAGTGCCGCCGCGTCTGCTTAAGTCTGTGCAACATGTGCAAAGTGATCGTGCAGTCCTTGATGCTGTCCATTGACTGACTCTCGATGGCGGTTGCCTGACCTCTGTATAACAATCGACTGTGATAAGGAATGATGCTGTACATGAAATTATTACCAGTGGGCACTTCTATCCACCGGAACACATTCTAACCCAATCCGCAGCCGTATCCTGGTCTAGTTGACGCTCATACCCATCCCTGATCCAGTTTCTCCCTCCACTCCGATGCCATACCCGTGGTGACATTGCTCCCTCCGCAAACGATGATCACAACCCGACTATCAGGGGTCAGATCTGGGATTGCTTCCTTCAATCGTGAAAGCTGCTCCCTAGAAACAATCTCGTATTCTTCGTCGGAACCGAGAGCACTATCTGCGGATGCCGAAGTCGACACATGCCCATTCGCCTTGCGGTGCTTGCCAGCAGCAGTTTGTTCGTCCGCGTAACCTTCATCCGCATGTGAGGAGATCATCTTTCTCTTCGTACCCCGCAGTTTGGGAGTATCGCCGACTACCGCTTCGACGCAAACGCCACAAGCCAACTCCACAAGGATTCGCTCGTCATCAGCAAGTCTCAAACACCCTCGTGCAGCCTCTGCGTCAGATAGTGTTACGCTGTGAATAGCGATGCCGGGGGGTGGCGACATGCAGTAATCGAATGTGCGCTGCGAAATCCGCACGCAGGCTAACGACACGGCCATAGATGTGACTTTTGGGAGCGTAACAAGGGCATTCTTCTGCAGTGCCAGTGCCAGAGAGGCAGTGCCGTCCGTCTCCACTGCTAAGATATGGATATCCCTCTTTGGTGGCGTCGATTTTCGCCGGCGCTCTATCCCTTGAATGAGTCCGTTCATCAACCCGCCTCCTCCAACACTGCAGACGATTGCATCGACTGGCAGCTCGCCATTATTCTCTCGTCGGACTTTGTGTTCGTTGTCCTCGTCATCATCATCATCGTCATCATCCCATGGAGGTAGTTGTTCTGCCAGTTCATCGACAATTGTGCTATTCCCTTCCCAGATTGCCTCGTGGTCGAATGGGTGCAACGCTATCCGAACAACGTCGTCCTCTACCCCTGTATTCTCAGCCATGAGAACCCCGCGCATGTACTCTCCGGCCGCGGCAATGGTCTCGCCGTACTGCACTACCTGGGTGGCACCAGCAGCGCGAATCTTGCGAACCATCAACGGAGAAGACGTCACTGGCAAGACCACAGTACAAGGATATCCCAGTGATCGAGCAGCACAGACAGCAGCCAATCCAGCATTACCCCCGGAGTTTATATAGAAATGCAGTCGACGGTTTGCGTTGGCTGGGTTGGCAATGTGATGCAGAATCAAGGAGCCCATTGCCCTAAATATCCGAAGTCAGCCCAGCTTTCGTGTAGCCCTTCAAAGAGGCATGCTTACCGTGACTTGAACGAGCCACCGGGCTGAATATTCTCAAGTTTGAGGAAGATACGGCTGTGGATTGGTTTCAGCATCGGTACACTTTCTCTCGTCGATCAAGGGAACTGGGCGTACCATCCTGCAGCTTCTGACAAGGCGGCGGACTCGATCAACGGCGTCTTGACCCATGGCCGCTTCGTCTTGTTCCCCTTTAGGGATGTACTGGGTTTGGTCTGAGTGTGTGTGAGGACCGCCATGGCATATACCACCAAGACGAAGGGATAACTAGACGAAGCTCTTCTTTCCCTTGAAGATATGGATGAATCGAATATGGTGTGTATGGTCAACTAAACACCATCCACTCAACGTTTCCGGCCTGAAGAACGCGGATAACCAAAGAAAACCAAACAAGCAGACCCCAAGCAGAAGAAACAAGATAAGACCTTGACAATCCAAATTCTCCTGTACGACAAAACAACAAACAGCAAGGAACCAGCGAAACCCGCCTCTCTTATCTAAAGCAAATGAAACATCAACCCCGTTGAGATCAGATACGATTTTCCCCGGAAAACCTGTGCACGCCCTTTTTTTTACTGTATCCTCTTGTAGCTACTGCTACATTTCGAATGACATACGCCTCCGGGCCGCGTTCCTCCACCTCCCTTTCTCCCCTTTACTCCAGAAATTCTAGCTCATTGATTTTAACATCCTATCTATTCCTTGAAAAACATCCAATCATCAGCCGTAAATTTTCCCTATCATAAAGATCTACGAAGTCTCCCGATCATCCATTTTCGAGGCTAGATGATAAAGGACGGGAATGGCTTAGAGAAAAGTTACTTGTTTTAGGGTTATGGTTTCCATGCGGACGGGTTTAGCTTTCCTTTCATTCATTCTTACGCAAAACCCCTGGGGATGTTTTTGATCGGGAAAGGTTGGGAATTCGGTTTTCCGCGGGAAACGTGGGGGGTGTGTAGTATTTGTGCCCTGTGGTGGATGGGATTCGATTAGGAACGGTTATCGACGGTGTGTGTTGAGGAGGAGAGGGCTGGATCCATCTATCCTCCATTGGAATGTTCCACGGGTTCGATGGATCATGGGTGGCACCCCGCATTGCTTATTTTCATGATTCAGTGGCCAGAATGACTGACTACTTCTCCGCACGAGTTATCTAAGCTCCGTCGGTTCCGAAGCTGATGAGTCGGGCGGGAGCTTGTGATTGTCACGGGCAAGGGTACTACTAGTTACATCATCCCAAGTTTGGTGTAGATCATGCGATTGGAAGTAACTGGAGAGCTTGAATGTTCGGAGTATGAGCCGGAAGTTTGCATTATTCCGTTCGTGTCTATCTCTAATGTACACTAGTAGAGGCGTTCTTTTAGTCCTCTACAATCAGTTTGGGGAACAAAATCTTCCAGTCAACGCCTCCCCTGGCATATGTCTGGTCTCCCCCATACATCGCGTCCCGAAAGCCTCTCTTCGCCGGATCTACCCGGATCATGTCCAGGATCTCTGCGGCCTTGTCCGGCATGAACGGCTGGAGCAGGAGAGCGGTGATACGGAAGGTTTCCATCGCGTTGTAGATGATCCGATAGGCTTGTGTGACGTCTGTTTTCTTATATTCCCATGGGGCCGTTGCGTGGAAGTATTTTTGTCCCTAGTTTTGACGAGAAGTCAGTTTCAGCTCGAGTCTCCTGAATCGAACTGGTCTGGACACGAAAAACTAACCCGATCGATAATCCCCATTACTTCCCGAATTGCTCCCTTAGGGTTCAGATTGTTCATCTGATCGGCCACACGACTGGGTACACTCTTGAGGAACTCCTCAAACTCAACATCCTCTGCGGACGGTTCCGGAAGCTTATCCTCCGCAGCCGCCCGCATGCAAGGTTCCACGTCGCGATTGACAATCCGGGGCACACGATTGATGAAATTGCCAATTCCTGACATCAAAAGTTTCTTGTAATCCCGTACAATGAACGAGTTGTCATAGTCAGAATCGTCCCCGAGCGGCCCCTGATACGTGAGGAAGAACCGCATCGTGTCGATCCCGAACCGATCGACGGCAAAAAACGGGTTCACAACGTTTCCGGTGGATTTAGACATCTTCTCCCGATTCATCGTCCAATGCCCATGCACGAGAATGTTTCGCGGCAGAGGAAGGTCCAACGCCAGCAAGAATGCCGGCCAATAGATGGCATGGAAACTAATTCGTCAGACACAGGAAGTCGTTTATTTCAAAACAATGAGCACTTACCGGACGATATCTTTTCCAATCACATGGATGTCCGCTGGCCATCCGAGCTTGCTCTCCTCTCCGGGAGGGAACGGGTAGCCCGCTTTGGTCAGGTAGTTCACCAAAGCATCCAACCACACGTAGACCGTCTGCGAATCATCCCCGGGCACTCTGATGCCCCAGCTCAGTCGCTCAATCGGACGCGAGATGGAGAGGTCCGATAAGCCTGACTCCACAGACTTGACCACGGCATCCATAAACGGTTTGGGCCGGACAAAATCTGGATTATCGTGGTAGAATTGGAGGAGTTGGTCTCTCAATGCGGACAAGCGGAAGTGATAGTTCGTCTCAGATGACCACTCGACCTCTTTGCCAGTTTCAATGGAGACCTGAGCCATTAGTGTCAAGCTCATGTCAGCTCAAGGTGAAAAACGTACCATGCGCTTTCTCCCCGTCGCCGGGTCCAGTGCAGACTGAACCTGCGACTGAGGGAAAAAAGTCTCGTCACTGACGGAATACCACCCTTCATGTTTGGAAGTGTAGATATACCCTCTGTGCTGCAGCATTTCCTATCATCGAAGTCAGAACCCGTTCGCATTGTCTAATTGCCTTTGCTCATACCCAAAAATACCGCACAGCCTCTTTGTGAGTCTCATCAGTCGTCCGTATAAAATGATCATTCTTGATATTCGCCATTTTGGCCAGATCCTAAACCTGTCAGGCCACATTCATTTTGTAACGAATGCGACACACCTGGAACGTCTTGCAATTCATGTCGCAAAACGATTGCGTATCCATCCCGGCCTTTTGCGCCGCTCTTTGGATCTGTCAAGTACCGTCGTCAGGAACATTTTCTTGATAATCATCCCTAGCTCGCCGCGCGCGTATCCAACCTTGATTCCATGTTCGTCCGTTCCAGTGAGGAACTGCGCATCAGTGTTGCCTAGGAGGAGCTGCCATCGTTTGAAGGTGTCCGCGAGGACCATCGTATAGAAGTGGCCGACATGAGGTGCTAAAACCATCGTCAGTCGTTGTCAATTGATCCATTCCACCTTCCTCCTTCTCGCCCTGTATCCATCAAGTCGACATACCCGCATTGACGTAGAAGATCGGTGTCGTGACGTAGAATGGCTTTTTTGTGTCGGCCGATGTCGCATACACACGATGTTGAAGTTTAAGCCATCGCAGCGAATTCAAGCATGAGGCGCATCTCGACGAAGGGCGCGCGAGCCTGTACGTTGACGCCCATGAGAGGGCGCGAGCTGGAATTCTCGTCGCTAAATTCCTCGGCATGGAGTGTTGACAATGGTTCCTTGAAGTTATCTTCTCTTGCGATAACCTGCACCAAAGATGTGGTCCAAGCTTCACGTGCTTTCTATTTTACAGGGTCAGCTCCGCGCTTCCGCCTTTTTCCCTCTCCTCCGCTGAACAACCAAACCTCGACATTCACAGATCTCTACAGTCTACGAATACAGAACCCGTGGATGGCACTCTAATATACCCATTAAATCCGTCAGAGTCATGGCTATGGATACTTGCCGCGATATTTCGAATACTGACGAACGCTAATTACAGCTCTCCTAGCACCACGCAACGATTCACCATCATATCCACCGGCCGTTCCCGCTGCCAAATCGATTGAACTAACACAACATCGATGGCACAAACCGGATATTCATGACGAATTTATCTAGATAACGTTTAAAGATACGCGAAAAAGAGTCCTTTCTCGGGCGACCCTCGCTTTTCCCTGCGTGTCCCAGCGAGGTGAGCAAGTATGCTGGCATGATCACGCAGTTCGCGGCGCCCTCAGATTTGCCTGGACCCTTTCGATCAGGGCTTCCCTAGATGCACCCTCGTCGGGCAAAAGATTTCGCTGCGCATCGTTAGTCAATGTGGCAAAGTGTGTAGGAATCACATACTTTGCGCAGCCAACGCTTCAGTTCTTCAGTAGTCCACTGGGTCGGGTCTGCAAGGGTAAGAAAGAGAATCATAATGCGCAATGCTCATGAATCGTACCCCCTACTGGGTCCGGCTCGGGAGGAAATATGTCGCCTCCCCAAATCGACCAGACGGAGGCGGCAGTCACAAGAGCAGCGAATCCTACGCCATCAGTACAATACGATTGTTTATGACAGTCTGAGGACGGTACCAAGAACCAAATTCTTGCATAGTTCATTAGTAGCTGAAGCGATGGATGCGACATGTCACCGAACTCACCTTGGCATTCACCACCTTTTCGATCTGAGTCGGCATGATGATGATCCCTTGTTGTAATTTGGAATTCAATGCTTATTTCAAAGAACGGAGAGAATTATTCAACGCCATCATTAGTGAAACTTGTCAACAACGGCATGGTAACTTGCTAGCTTGCAGCCTGCAGCACGTGAAATCATGGGATCACATGATGTCATTAAATGCGAGATTGCCAAGCCACAGCAGCTAAGCCGCCCTCACTAGCCGCAGACCCACACAGGGTTTTTCACGATGAAACCCTAATTTCCTAAACGGACCAGAAATCCCACAATTGCTCGGCACCAAGATCTAGGCCAGCAGCAACACTCAAACAACACGCCCCGTCCCCGTCTTGCAATTTCTCCTACGCATCCGTCCCAGTCGTCTCAATCGCACGACCAAGACCAGTCAAAATGCCGACCGAAGTTTCTGATATCAAGCAGTTCATTGAGATCTGCCGTCGGAAGGACGCTTCGTGTACGTACAACTTTTACCCAAAGGCGTACCGGACTTTTGTTCTTGAACGATTGGCCAGTTGCTGATGGTTTTTTTTTGTGGGAATTGTTCAGCCGCCCGTATCAAGCGGAGCCGCAAGACGACGCAGACCAAGTTCAAGGTCCGATGCCGCCGCTACGTCTACACGCTGGTCCTGAAGGATGCCGATAAGGCGGAGAAGCTGAAGCAGAGTCTGCCTCCGTGTATGTGCCCGTGACCCATACAACGTCCATTGTCGTTAGACTTTCGAGCAAGAAGCTAATTGGAATACTTTGACTACAGCGCTCAAGATTGTCGATGTGTCCAAGGGCGCTTCCAAGAAGAAGATCTAAGTGGAATCCTTGGGCATGATGAACGGGATGGATGGGGGAGATGATGCATAAAGCGACGCAAGATATCCACGGGTCTTGATCGCAATGCCATTTTTTTCGAATGACCTGTACACTGCGTCTCTAAATAGAGATGAAAAAAAAATGGGAATCAAAAACATTCGAAAAAGCTCTCATTCGCCTGTTCCTCTATCGATACTGAATCTCCTCATACGTCGTGATCCTATATTTCTCACATAACTCCTCAATGTGACCCCTTTCGAACTTCTCTAGCCGAAGCTCAAACTCCCCGAAATAGTTTGGTGTATCCGACACCTTGACAAAGCCCGTCGACTCGAAGAGCGCCAAACTGCGGTGATTCGTCTGTCCAATCTTCACAGAGAGGCAGTCGATGTCCCGACCATTATCAGCATTATCATCAGACGAGACTTCCCGATGAAGGAAATCCGCTGCAATTTCCCGACGATGCAGCGCAATATACCGTAAGAAGGTCAGCAATGCAGCACGGCCGTATCCATGCCGTTGATGCTGTTTCTCAGCAATCATCAATTCAACCTCACCAATGATCTTTGAATTCTTCTCCCCGTTTCCCTCCGCATGATCTCCGTAGTCACCATTATCATCATCTTCTTCCTCCTGGCGTAGGAAAAGATTCACATCCCCAATCATCCGGTCCTCCGCATCTGCTTCCTTTTCTAGGATTCGGTCCTCCGCAGATGACGATTGTCCAGACCATGGGAGGCATACGATAAAAGTCAACTTGTCTGCATCCGTCCTCCAGCTTCGCTGCATGTTATATTCTTCATCCAGTGAAAGAGGTTCTGAGGCGGTTGCCTCTCGAATTTCCTGCTCGTTAATAGTCATTAGCGGATATACATGTTTTCGAGACCAAGCTTGACAACAAAGGACTATATGCTGGACAGGAATGCCTACAGGGTCTTGCATCCATTCATGATACTTCGGTACATGATGTGCGCAGTATGGAACAAGAAGAACTGATGAGGTACATATTGCTGTTGGGATGTATGATCAGCATGATTTGTTGTCGTTTCTAACTCAATGTAACAGTTGCTTTGTCCGAGGGTGGTGCTGGGATATATATATACCAGTGTTGGCGTTGATGAGCATGGTTTTCCCTGTTCGATGGCCACGTTTGTTCAAAATCCTTTTTGTAGAACCGAGCAAAAACTCGCTCTTCCACGCAATTGAAGTTCAAAGTGTTAATCGTCTCGATTGGCTGTTTTATTCGACCACAGATGAAGAGTGTCCAGAGAATTTGTGCCCTGTGACACTGCGTGCCTGGCGTATTTTCTCATTATCCGTTTACGGAATAGTGCCCTAGGTCAAGCCTATCCGATCTGATTAGATCAATCGATTTACCTATCGTTTCATCGCTCGAAGGTCATCATCTGGCATACTACTGTACATTATAGGTAGCTCGTGACCGAATTCACCGTTATGGAGGATATCTATCAGTAAAAGTTTCAAACGACGGCTGGCGATATTAGAACCAGCACCTCATTCCATCTCTTCCTGGCCCTTGAAAAGCTCAAATTTCACGACCTCCACCTCCAGGGTCTCTGAGTCCAACAGCACAAGTTCCCCAGTCTCATGGAATTTTGGAATGGTAATCAGGCGTACTTGAGTCGGTGCTTTCACCTCAGACGATTCTGGAATTTCCATGTCTGTCCCGTTTAGTTTGAATGGAGATTCACCACCCTCAACCACTGCGGTCTTGAATTGTGGTTGATTGCCAATGAAGAAGACGTGTGGACAGGCCTGAAGAATGAACGGATCGTGTGTCTGAAATGGGTAACACCCTATCATACGTGTCAATATTGATCAGGAGACTGTTGGAGGCATACAGCAGGCTTACAAAGTGTGTCTGGTGCAGTTGGAACTGTGCACCGCCATCGGAGCATGGCTTCCATGATCCGTAATCGCGTGTTCCCATCGTCATTTGAGGGACTTTGGGTTCCATCCTCGTCTGCAAAGTCAAGGTACCGCAGCACATCGTCGACGTTCTGGCCGCTGCAGCCCCATAGCCGCCAACCATCCACATAACCTTCCCATGGGTTCGTCACGTTGTCGAACCAACCAGGCTCTGCCTCGTCTTCGAGGCTGTCGGCGCCATACTGCCGTGCACGAGGCAGCATCGCTCGATGGATGGGTTGCTGAGGTAGAGCCACATTTGCAGGATCCGTCTCACCGGGCATAATCGTCACCGGTATACTCGGAAGCAGTTCCGAAAGAAACGTATCCAGCTGTGTGATGGGTGACGGATTATACGTTGAGGCATCGTAGCCGTATTTTCTCGGTGCTTGCTTTTTCTTCGTTGTAGTCGAATCGCCATTTTCGGTTGCAGCTTTAGCAGTTTCCCCATTGCCCAACGAGTTTCCGGCGATGATGAGCCTACTAATTCTCGCCGATGAATGTTCATCGTCAGAACCAGCATATCCTAGCAAGTAATCCAACAGTAACTCGAGCGTTAGATTATCGCTCGACGATCCAGATATCCCCAGTCCGCTGACAAAAGCGATCTTCGAAGGTTTGCTGCTGTGTCGTTTGAGAGGTCTATTCGTCTTATCACTTGCGGCTCGTTCCCATCGCTGAGGTTGTTGTGGAAAGTCTGGGACTTTGATATCAATGACGTCGAAATCGCCGTTAGCATTCTCAGTGCCAAGTACAGCAATGATCACGCCTGTCACTAAATGCGTCGCTCGTAGGGCGTTCCCGGTCAGTCTTAATCGGCCAGATTCATCCTCCAGCATTACTTGCGTCGCTCCGGGATTGGAGGGATCGACATATGTTTGGCGAGGAGGAGGAGCGGCAGTGAAATGCTGTCGTTTATCAGTCCCTGCATCTTTTTCGCACGGAAGAGCTCGCTCAAAAACTCACATCTTTGGCCACATCATCGAGCACGTTTGGTTTCAGAGGCAGGTCCATATATACGGTGCCAACAACCCAACATAGCTGTCCCTGTCGAACATCAAGTACACGGTCCACCCGTCGCGCCTCCTCGCCGGCAATCTACGAGCGTCAGACTCCGATCCCTCTGGTTGCGGCCTGTCCTCACTCACACTAAATCCATCCCATGCTTCTTGCGCAATTTTCACAACTGCCGGTTTCAATTTCGTGAGTCGTAAGAAATACAAGTCACTATACTGCTGCTGGTACTGTCGAGCATTTGCTGCGGGCAAACGGAACGTATGCAGAGGATCATATGACGACTCGGCACGATTATGGAGCGGAAATTCGCTGGTTCTGTCCGACTCGTCAGTCGCAGGATTTCATCGATCAAATCGAGGAACTTGCGTTGGAGGACGAAGAAATCGCTCCTCTGAAGATTCGGAGGGCATGACAGCGATGCAGCCGCAGCTGAAATATCAATCAAATCTATTCAATTGCCTTTCAAATGGTTATGCGGAAACGGAGCTACTCGATCAGAAGTCTGAGTAGAAGTGGGCAGGACGCGCTTGACGCGTTTTTTGGCGATGCGCATCGCCATGACAGTTGGCGCTGCTTCCCCATTTGCTGCCTTAGGCATGAATACAATATTAACCACCCACTTGCTTTATCAGGTTAAGCCCGGCTCGAGGGATCAAGTATGGTGGATTCCAGCCCTAAATCCGGAGCCCCTCCCCAGAGTTCCCGCATCACAATCTCAACGGATACTAGGCTCTATGAGTTCACCTTAATGATCTCCCGTTTCTCCCCTTTTCACTCTAATTTCACACTCCCACTCACTCTCAATTGCTCCATGTGTCACCCTTCGCAATGTCACTATCTCCCTCGAACAACTCGCTGATCTCTGTGCGGGGTCGGTGAATCCCCAGCCTCATTGTTGCACGTACGAGCTCGCACGCATGACGATCGAGAGGACTCTTTTACGTTGGACCTCACTAAGACCGCCGAAGATACGCTGCCTAATCTCGTGACGCTGCATTTTGACTCTGCTTCTCAATAGTCATCCCCATTAACAAAACGACCCTCACACATGGGTAAAGCATGTCAGCTTCAATTTTACTCAAAAGATCTAGCAATTTGTGTGATGGTATTCTGTGGTGTGTTTGGGGTATCAAAAATATATGATACGTCTGATCGACTCTTCTACACTCCGCACTACGAGCATGATTCATGACGCAATGATGTGGCACAGCAGCTTCCCAAGCCCATGGAGTTGGACGAATCCACCTTGCCCATTCCGTCCTATCTTTGAGTCCGGCTACTTAACTCAACTCGGAGTTCGGGTTTCTACCTGCTGCAGGATGCAGGCTTTCAAGATTTACATACGGCCCAGGCCCTTGCTTCGTCCAAGTTACACAGCAGGTGACACGTGTAAAGCTGGACCTGAATGGCCAAAGGGAGACCCAAAACGATTTAAAGGCGCGTCGTCACTACATCCATTTCCCTCTTCGAGTTCTCTCCCTTGCTTAACCAGATCAACATGGCAGCTTATGTGTATCAGTGCCTGACGCCTACGGCCCAATTGCAGCCTACTCTTTGAACATGCAGGTGGCATGTCTTCGATTTTGGGCCCTCAATGTTTGGGAAGAGCCTATTGAATGCCTTCGTTGCTCGAGAAAGAAACAGATTTCGGACACTCCGCAGCGAAAGCATCATGGACTACACCTGGCTGAATGGTCATTCAAGTCATGGGGCCTACCGAAAGGTGGAATCTCTGACTCTCCCATCTTTTATCAACAACTCGGCCGTATTTTGATCACTTGATCAGCAAAGCTGAGAGATGTACACCGTCAATGGCGCGCTCCCTCGCAGCCAATTACCAAACTAGGTGTGTCAAGGATCTCTGATTTCTTCGGAACTCAACAGAATATTTCGGTCATATTTCGCAGCTATCGGTCGGCAAGAGTCATTGTATAGATTCGAAAATAGATGCAGGCCATCCAACTCAACTGCTAGTCTTTGATGACTCCTCATCATCACAGCTGTCCTTGATTCATACACCATTCGGCAGGTTTCACGGGCAACGTCAGCATCGACCACTTTCTTCGTGCCGCACATTCATTCAGTATCAGTAGTTGCCTCGGCTTGAGGATAGCGTTCGCTGCTGACGTCGCCCGTGCAACCTGCCAAATGGTGTATGAACCAAGACAGTCTGTGTCATGTAAATCAGGAGTCTCGAAGAGGCCGTTGTCTGGGGAATCGTCTGTACCAACTCCACACTCTAGACTCTTGTCAGTGAAAATGAATGCTATAGCCAATGATATACGTCCGGAACAGTGAGAGCTTTTCATTGTCCACACGTTCCGGACGGCTGGATGGCTTCGGTACTGGAAGCCATTTCCATTGGATTTTCATGTAGATAGAGTTTAGACTAGAAAGGTTGAGTTTGACCTGCGTCCCGAACATATTCGAGTATATATTGGTATATCCTTATCAGTAGCCGTAACGTACCTTCTCGAGCAATGATTGAATGATTCTGTGCTCTGTAGTCAGTCAAATGCCATGAGCGAACCAATATTAACACCATCCTCCCATAAGACCTAGCCAAGGAAGGGTTTACCCGAAAACCAGAGAGGATTCCAGTGACTGCGAATTGTGACGATTGTCGATTGGCAAGGTACCTAAGGTACTGTACAAGGGAACGTATATCCGATATCAGAGCAGAACAGTATGATGCAGACACAGGAACGCATATTGTATATAGGATAGCATGAGTGATTGGTTTTTCTTGATTTTCTCTTTTTTCTGTGGTGGTACCTAACAACATCAAATCGGACAACGCAATCAAGGGATTGTGGCGCTCTGATCGGCTCTAGTGACGAGACGATTGAATGCGACCGTTAGTGAACGATCTCACTTTTGGGAGACGAAAATAGACAACGGCCAACAACACCAGGAGCAACACAATGTAAATGTACATGTACACATCTTTGAAAACTCCATGGCACTCACTACTAAACGGCACAGCCATTGACCATCGCTTTGTTGCCATTTGCTCGCGCTTCTGCGAGTGCTGGTGGTGGTGGTGGCCCAAATACGGGCTTTTCTGCTGATTCCTCAGAATTTCGGTCTTCTTGAGCGGCGTCATGGTTGGCACGGTTGGATTCATCGTCTCGCCCACCTGACATTTCTCCATTCTGTCTCGCATGGTCTTTACCGCGGTCTTTACTGTGGTCATCCCCATTTTCGCTCTCCGTCCCCTCACAGTCACCATCTAAATCTAGGTCCACAAGGCCTTGACCACGGCCTTGCTCCTGCATGCGCCGACAGAGAGCCTCCAAATGGTTGCTTTTCCGTCGCCACTTCTCCAGCTCTTCCTGGTTCCGAGTCCGTTCCTCTGCCATCTCGAGTATATTTCGATTCGTTTGGTCGTGTTTACGCGTAAGAGTAAGGTTCTCTTTCTCGAGCCGCTTGGTCTTTTTGGACATTTCCTCCATTTCCTTGCGGAACGTGAGGAATAGCTCGTTGCTATTGTTCAGGGTGTCTTCAACCTGCGAAGCCTTCTTAGATATGATTTCCTGCAACGGGCAGCGGCGCCAAGACCACAGGGGTATGCGAAATACGGACACGGTCAGATAAAGGCGGCAGAGAGCGTACCTGCTTGAACTTCTCGACGTAGATATTAAGCTGACTACGCAGCTCCGCTTCCGTGTGGGAAAACGTCGAGACCTGCGCGGTAAGAGCACGGCAACGGGCTGCCTCACTTTCCGCTATCCGACGTTGCTCTTCATACTTGGCCGTCAAGCTTTGAATCTCTGCGTCCTTACTGCGCAGGAGAGTAGCATAATGAGACTCTCGGAGTTCGAACTTTTCACCGAGCGTTTTGAGTTTCGCGCGTAATCTAGCTCACGTTAAGTCCATCTGCCGCATCGTAGCAAACTTGCAGAAGAAAAACTCACGCTTCGTCCATGTCAACATCCGTCTTCTCATTCTTTGGATTCCCTTTTGAGGCCATGACCTCCTGGATATCGTAGAGGAGGGAATCGAGGCGCTCATTGACAATCTGACGGGCCTTTCTCTCGTTCTCCTCGAGCCTCTTGTTTTCATCCTGGACGTGATCTTAGACCCAGCAAACCATTTCTGACGAATAAGCACCCACCTTGACCTTTTTGTTCTCCTTCGTAAGCTCCCGGCAGAGTTTTTCCAGCTTGTCTTTCATCGTAACCGTCTTGTTCAACTCAGACTTGCCCTTGTCCTGATCCTTCTGCAGCTGATCTGCTCGCTTTTTGCTCTTGGCATAATCGCGATCCAGTTTCTTCATATCCGCCAACAACTCAGTGTACTTCTTGTGAACCGTCTCAAGACGCGTCATGGGAGACTCGATGTTGCTCAGCAGCTGGTTTAGATCTCTCGTCGCTTTTTTCACCTCCCGTTCTGCGCAAATGTTAAGGCCACGGTCCTGTCGATGGATCCGAAAAACATACCAATCTCGGCCTCCTGGTCCTTTTCCCCGGCCGCATCTTGCTCCAGCTGTGAAATCTTGGCGGCGAGCAACTTCGAGGTCTCGGTCGGGTCGGGGACCTTCTTTGCCTTGTTCTTCTTCGAACTCGACGTCATTTTTGGTGAAATTCGATCAATATACGCGTGCGATGGCCGGAGCGGGACGGCAGTAAAACGAGGAGTGTGCGCGTGATCCGGCAGAGCCGATGGCCAGAGATTGTCTCCGATGATTCGAATGGGATCCGAGACTGCAACTGCCATTCCTGGACCGCAACTGGCCAGTTGCGGTCGCGGCAACAATCGACAACTGGGCTGAGCTACTAAGGTCGCGGATCTTTAACAACCTGCTCCCCGAGTAGAAATGATCTGAACTGGGATTCGGACGTTTCGTGGGATTCTGTATGCAGACCGATCCCCAACACGCGAAGCAGAGAAAGTCGCACACAAATCCGATCCGGCGAAGTTCCGCAACTGTACAAACACAAAGCCGCCAGAAAAAGAACTGCAGCCCGAGTCGATGCTGGAATTCACCTCTCAGTCGGTGGTTAGGATTAACAAGCAGCCTTCGCAGCGGAGATTCGCGCTTTTCCGTATTTGGTTTAGCGTATGATCCTCTGGGGAAGTTTTTGATTAAGCCTGAATCGTAATGACGGAGAGGGCTACGATCTGCCAGACTGTGGGTTTCCTTGGTTGCGTGCGTTCTCTTGCCTGCGCCGCGCGTCTCCGAGTCTGCGCATGCCGCCACGGAGAAGTACTGTCGATTTGTGGCGCGGGTGCGGTGTGCGCTTCGCGATTGTTGTCGGCTAACCGGATCGGAGTGGAGGTTGTGGCAACATCGAAGAAGCTCCACGAAGCCAAAGAACCACCTGGAGGGCTTTGCTTGGTTCTTGCAAACAAATCTTCTTCGAGCCATCGCTGAGTGCTCACGATGCTTCTACGGTCAGCGGCAGCAGTGCGCCGCCATGGCATCGGACTGCTTTCTCGGCCATACCTGTCCCGCGCGCGAGGGCTACGAGCAGCATCGACTGTGACGGATCTCAACCGCTACCCGAACGTCGGCGAGAAGCTCCACGGGTTCACCATAAAGGACAAGAAGCATGTCCCGGAGCTGCATCTATCTGCGATTCTTCTCAAGCACGACAAGACTGGTGCCGACTATCTCCACGTTGCGCGGGAGGATAAAAACAATGTGTTTGGGATTGGGTTCAAGACCAACCCACCGGATGCCACCGGGGTGCCCCATATTCTAGAACACACGACCCTGTGCGGCAGTGAGAAGTCAGTATTGTTTATGCGGTTGGTGTGTCGGGAGTAGTTTTGCTGATTCGGCTGCAGGTACCCGGTCCGGGATCCGTTCTTTAAAATGCTCCCCCGATCTTTGTCGAATTTCATGAACGCCTTCACCTCGTCCGACCACACAACGTACCCGTTCGCAACAACAAATCGGCGCGATTTTCAGAATCTGCTATCCGTGTATCTGGACGCAACACTGCATCCACTCCTGAAGGAAGAGGATTTTCGGCAGGAAGGATGGAGACTAGGCCCCGAAAATCCACGAGCCGCGGAAGAAGGCGGCGCAACAAAGCCGGAAGATATCGTCTTCAAAGGGGTCGTCTACAATGAAATGAAGGGGCAAATGTCGGATGCGAATTATCTTTACTACATTCGCTTCAAAGAGCACATCTTCCCGGCAATAAATAACTCAGGGGGCGATCCGCAGTTCATTACAGACTTGAGCCATAAGCAGTTGGTAGAATTCTCTCGCAAGAACTATCATCCCAGCAATGCCAAGATAGTCACATACGGAGACATGCCCCTGGAAGAGCACCTTCAGCAAATCGGCGGCGAGCTGGATCGGTTTGCCAAAGGTCTCAAGGACACGGATGTCAAATTGCCACTTGACTTAAGTACCGGTCCGCGAGATGTGACTGTCACCGGTCCTATCGATCCCTTTACCAGTGACGATCGGCAATTCAAGACGTCAATATCTTGGCTAATGGGAGACACTACGAATGTTGTCGAGACCTTTTCCGCCGGGATCGTGTCGTCCTTACTCCTTGACGGATACGGCTCGCCAATGTATCGAGCCCTGGTCGAAAGTGGGATCGGATCGTCGTTCACGTCCAACACAGGCCTCGACACCTCATCCAGGTTGCCCATCTTCTCTGTTGGCGTCAACGGTGTCAGAGAGGAGGATGTGCCAAAGGTGAAGGAAGTGGTTCGGAGTGTTTTCCAGGAGTCCCTGTCGGACGGCTTCAACGACGACAAAGTTCAAGGCATTCTTCATCAACTCGAACTGGCGCTCCGCCACAAGACCGCCAACTTCGGAATTGGACTCATGGAAAAAACCATGACTTCTTGGTTTAATGGGAGCGATCCGATGAAAGAGCTTGCGTGGAACGATGTGATTGATGAATTCAAAAAGAGATACGCCCAAGGCGGCTATCTTGAGTCGTTGGTGGAGAAGTATCTCGTCAACGACCGATATCTGACCTTCACCATGGTCGGATCTCCTTCGTACAATCAAGAATTGGACGAAAAGGAAGCGATCCGCAAGGAAGCCAAACTTGCGGACCTGGTGTCCCGCTTCGGATCTGCAGAGAAGGCCGTGTCGGAACTTTCCAAGGCAGAGCTGGAGCTTCTCAAAGTCCAGGAAAATGCCCAATTAGCAGACGTCAGCTGTCTGCCCACGCTGCATGTCAGCGATATCTCTCGAGAGAAGGAACGCAAACCCGTTCGTGAAGCAAACGTAGATGGCGTGGAAGTCGTCTGGCGCGAAACGCAAACGAACGGGTTGACATATTTCCAAGCCTTGAACCAGCTCGATGGACTGCCCGACGAGCTCCGCTTGCTGATGCCGCTCTTCAATGATTGTGTGATGCGGCTAGGGACGCCAAACCGGAGTATGGAGCAATGGGAGGACCTCATCAAGTTAAAGACAGGCGGTGTCTCGACGTCCTCGTACTTGGTGTCGTCGCCTACCGCTCTGGGCGAATTCAAGGAGGGCCTGCAGTTTTCTGGCTACGCTCTGGACAAGCATGTACCTGAAATGCTCGATATCATCCGGACGCTGGTCGCAGAAACCGACTTCACGAGCGAGGCGGCCCCAAGAATGATCCTGGAGCTGCTGCGGCTGACGACGAATGGCGCACTGGACACGGTCGCGTCGTCGGGTCATCGTTTTGCGGCCAATGCTGCGGCCGCAATGCTGAACCGCAACCATTGGATTCAGGAGCAGCAGGGTGGCTTGACCCAGTTGCAGGCTACGGCCGATCTTCTTCGCGAGGCCGAGACGGATCCAGACCGTCTTCGCGAGTTAATCGACAAGCTACGGCAGATCCAATCCTTTGCCATCTCCAATTCCTCGAAGCTGAGAGTGCGCATGGTATGCGAACCCGGGCAAACAGCAGCCAATGAGAGCACACTGCAGAAGTGGCTTAGCTCATTGCCGCCGGCCGCCCAACTTCCCGCCGCAGTCAATGAGGAAGAGCGCACGCTGTTGAACAAGCAGCATGCGAAGATGCTGCTGTACGACATGCCCTATAAGGTGTATTACTCCGGCCTGGCCATGGAGACGGTGCCGTTCACCGATCCATCCAGCGCTCCCCTGAGCGTGCTCTCGCAACTCCTGACGCACAAGTTCTTGCACCCGGAGATCCGCGAGAAGGGCGGTGCCTACGGCGCTGGAGCCGGCAATGCCCCACTGAAGGGCCTCTTTACGCTGTCCAGCTACCGCGACCCCAACCCGTCTAACACCATGAACGTGTTCAAGCGGGCGGGCGTGTTTGCACGCGATCGCGCCTGGACGGAGCAGGAGCTCGAAGAAGCCAAGTTGAGCATCTTCCAAAGTCTCGATGCGCCGACAAGCGTGGATGAGGAAGGGCAGCGCTACTTCATGAGCGGTGTCACCGACGAGATGGACCAGCGCTGGCGCGAGCAGGTTCTCGACGTCAACGCCAAGGATGTCAGCGAGGTGGCGCATGAGTTCCTGGTCAACGACGCCCGTCAGCGGGCATTATGCATCTTGGGTGAGCGTAAGGATCTCGCCCAGTCGGATGAGTGGACTGTGAGGAAGCTTTCCCTCCAGGCGCAGGCGGAGGAGCCGGTTGACGTCAACGAAGCGACTGCATGATATCTGTGAGCCTGAAACGGTTTCTCTTGTACAGGTATGACGCATACTCATTATAGAATTACCGATATACCCCGGTGTTTGTACAATATGTATCACTACGCAACTCCCAATACACATGCCTTTTTTTTTTGAATCCTCTCTTTTCTCGCTTCTCTCCATTGTCCTTGTCAAATCACGCGCAGCTGGTCCGAACAGATACGTCTCCAGCCACTATCTCTCCCCCATGGCTGGCAGATCACCAGTATAGCGCAAGATCAACCCCCATGCCTGGAGGGAATGGATCCAAGCCTTGCTGTTTGTCGCGTCGAAGGACGCCTCCTTCGACAGCCAGGCACAAACGCAGGGTTCATGGATTCATTTTTTCAACCACCCCTGTTCTGTCTCTCCAGGAGGCATGCTCCGTCTTGATCAGAACTGCCCTGGGATTCCTTTCTCCGCTGGGGAGGAGTCCCGTACCTGTGAGGAACTGGGGGGCGGACTGAGGACGTGAGGACATTCTGTAAGCTTGCTTCCTTTAACGGTAGGATGCGTGTACAGTACCTGGTAGAAATAGCTATCTGGAAGTTTTGTCAAATGTTCATGGATTTGTATATTCAGCGTTCTGCGTTAGGTCACCATTGAACAGAAATAAACATACGGCCCTGGCTGCATAGTGATAGGGTTAGGGTTTGGAATGATCCGGGTGGTGGGGCTGTTCATCCAGATCCAGATCTGATCGGATCGGATCCATCGAAATGCACATCCAGGGTTTGATACGCGGATTTGGATTCAATGAACTTTATGCATCGTATAAACCCTGTCAAAAGATGCATATCTACTCGTATAGTATTAATGTGTTTAACGTCAGCATTAATTCGGGGCCCAGCACTTTTGGCAAGAATCGCATTCTCAGGCAATGTGAGAAACTTCGTTGGTCGAGATTGTTCCCCAGAGTTCCTCTCAAACTGCAAGGCGCCGCTCCGCGATCTAATTGACTGCCCTCTCAGCAGACGGCTGAACGCTAAATAATGTTGCCCTGCTGTGATGAACCTGACCGCTACGACTGATCAAGGGATCATCGGGCACCTCGTCCGGGCGTTAGCCTTCTAGATACTATGGTATATAGCGAGGGAGTCCTCAGTCAGGATAGCTTATGTCGACGTCAACGTTCTCACCAGAACTTCTGTTGTTCAACACATTGCATGAAGGACAGCCCAAGTAGTTTGTGGTTCAGCACAGATTGCGTAAAAAAGATGCTTTTTTTTTTTTCGGTCTCAAGTTACGCAGGAAGAAGAATCGGAAGACTGAAGTCTCCGAGGATACCGAAGTTGCTCCTGCACCGGCTTCGCCTTCAAAGGCATCCCTTTCCCAAAGTATCGAAACTTACACAACGGGGAGCATCTCTAAAGGTTTTCCATGGAAGACTGCGTCTGCTTCTTCCTCCACCATCTCGTCAGATAATACCATTAAACCACCTACCACGGAAGCTTCCCTTTCTCTTCACCGCCCGAAGATGATTTCGATCTCTGGGCTCTGGCTTTTGTAATTCTGCAGGCCAGGGAGTCTGACCTGGCAGACGACTTCGCGAAGCACCTAGCGTCACTGCAGGATGATTCTGACCCTTTATCGCCTAAATCAGTCCAGTCGTTAGTGGCGCGCCTCCTGGAGGATCGCGATAAGAAGCAATGGCGATTCTCGCTTTCTGGTAAAAGATGTTGAAGTTCGAGAACAAGCAGAGAGGGCTGGTCAAGTTTCTTATCTGATCTGATTCGATAGTTTCGGCCGTTGTCAGCTCTCAACCGTATGCAGGATTGGCATGATCTGGTGTTTCCTTGGTTCTCCCGGTACGTTCATCGGAGTTCTTAAATGTCGGGATGCACAATACCAGATTCTGACCGTATTACAGCTCATTATGAGCGATGCAGCCGCAAATGTGTCCATGTTGAGGGGCTTAAATTCCCTATGTGATATCCAATTGTACTGGCAGATCGTTGAAAAGACGTATCTGCAGACTTCATGTCGCGAAGGGTACAAGGAGCTCCTGGAACCTCTTACGAAGCTCTACTCGCACATACTCGAATATCAGGCTCGAGTGATCTGCTACCTATTTGGATCCCCAGATGCCAGTCTCGGATATCAGGGCAAAATTTCCGTTCGCGCAGTACTCGGCACAATATTGGATCGACCATGCGAAGTCTGTCGAGGCGGAGAAGGATGCACAAGAAAGCATTTTGGATTTCCTCGTTCATCGAGAAAAGGCTTACAGGGTTTGGGGCAGGATATTTGACCCTGATTCTCTCAACCCTCACTGTCCAGGGCGCTGGAACCCTACGCCAAATCTGTTATATTATGCATCGCTAATCGGTCTCCGACGTACGGCAGAATTACTGTTAAATAAAGGCTTCGATGTCAACTCAAAGGGAGGTCTTTTTGACAAACCTCTCCTGGCTGCTTGTTCAAGGGGCCACACGGAGATAATGAAGTTGCTTCTGGAGAAGGGTGCAGATATCAATGCGTATAGTTGTTTTGGCAATGCCCTCCAAATTGCATCCAGCGGGTCCGCAACGAGGTGGTTCAGTTTTTACTCGATAGGGGTGTTGACATCAATGCCCAACGCTGCCATTACAACAATGCTCTTCAAGCTGCGTCTCTTCAGAGTGACAAGGAAATGGTCCAGTTATTACTAGAAAGAGGTGCTGATGTGAATGCCCAGGGTGGCCATTACGGGACTGCCCTTCAGGTTGCATCTCAGCAGGGCAACAAAGAAGTGGTCGAAATTTTATTGGAGAGAGGCGCCGATGTCAATGCAGAAGGTGGATACTATGGAAACGCCCTTCCAGCTGCTTGCCATGAAGGCCACACGGAGATAGTGCAGCTCTTGGTAGCGAGGGGTGTTGAAGTCAAAGCACAAAGCAGTCAATGTGCAAATGCCCGTTCAGGGGCTATATCTGAAGGTTGAAGGGAAATAGTGGAGCTGCTGTTGGATCGAGGTGTTGATGTCAATGCACAAGGTAATGAGCACTACGGATATGCTCTCCAAGCTGCTTGTGCAAAGGCGACAAAGAAATTGTACAGCTCTTGCTGGAGCGCGGCGCCGATTTCAATGCGCAAGGTGGATACGTCGGTAACGCCTTTCAGGCTGCTTGTCATAAAGGACAGATGGAAATAGTGCACCTCCTGTTAGCGAGAGGTGCCGATGTTAATGCACAAGGTGGTAGATATAGAAATGCTCTCTCGGCAGCTTGTGAGAGTCGTCGCAAGGATATAGTGGAGCCGTTGTTGGAGAAAGGTGCTGATATAAATGGACTAAATGCTGGATACTACAGAACGACTCTCCAGGCTACTTGTGAGAAAGGCAACTATGAAATGGTGCACTTCATGCTGGAGCGCGGCGCTGATGTCAATGCACAAGGCGGACAGCACGGAAACGCCCTCCAGGCTGGGCAGACTGCTTGTTATATAGGAACTGCAGGGAAATAGTGCAGCTCCTGTTGGCAAGGCGTGCTGATGTTAATGCACAAGGTGGAAAGTACGGAAATGCCCTTTAAGCTGCTGCTGTTACCAATCATGAGCTCGTGCAGCTGCTCTTGGATAATAGCGCTCAAAATGTTGACCAATAATGTATGTACCTATATAGCCGTTGCAACATCCTGCTGCCGGATTATCCATAACCTTATGCAGTGCACGGTAGAAGTCCACATCCCACGCCCACGGAGCCATGATGGCCGCCCTCGAGTGAGACCTTTTATCGTTTGCGTGAAATTGGCGACTTCTAAGGAATAATATTGGTCTGTCACTATATTTCGCCGATTAACAAGGGACAAGCTGCGTGTGGCGGACTGACTAGATATTCCACGAACCTTTTTCGAAACATGGAGATAACCTGAAAGCGAAGAGAGTCAAGCTAATCGATTTGGCAGATCCCTTGGCGGCTCAAAGAACATTTACGGAATGAGCAAAAGATTTAGAACGTTCATTCATAAGCCATTATCATTGCCCGTTACCTCAAACACACGCTGCCTCTAATTAAACCTCAACCCTTCATAGTCATGACATGAAGAATTTAACTAATAGTACACTGACAGCTTATATCTAAGGGTAGCAATGACACCATTAGCCTGTATGCACGTTGATATTTGGCGAATGGCTCCCCTGCTGCGCAAACTGTCGCTGGGCATGGAACTGCTGCTGTTGATGTGCAGCTGGTTGTTGAGCGATTTGAGGGGCCTGCTGTTGTTGATGCTGCGGCTGCTGCTGTTGCTGCTGCCATTGTTGTTGCCACTGTTGCTGCTGTTGTTGAATTTGCTGTTGTTGGGGATGCTGCTGCTGCTGTTGCTGCGGCTGTTGTTGGCGTGATTGCAACAGCCGCTGCTGCTCCTGCAGTCGCGAGGCCTCCCGCATCACGCGCGCATTATCAGGAGTCCCTTGAATAGGCATTCCAGGTCGCGCCATTTGTTGCTGCATCGCAGCTTGCGGTCCCATTTTCATGGCCATCGCGTTCGCCGGTATGGGATTACTCATCGGTCTGCCACCCGGCATGCCTGGTATGGGGACTCCACTGGCGGCCATATTCGCTTTGATAGCCATGGCATTTGCCGGTATAGGGCTATTCACCGGCCTTGCATTGGCCATGCCTTGTTGCATGGGTATGCCCCCTGTGGCGGCGGGCATATTAGCTCCAGCTGGAACCCCGTTGGGAACCGCGTTGGCCATTGGCTGCGCGTTAGCAGATGGCACGGCACCTGGATTCTGGTTCGGATACCCAGCAGCAGCGACGGCCTGTTGATTGGGGAGTTGTTGCCCAGCACGCTGAGCAGCGAGAGCCTGCGAGAGTGAAACACGTCAATGTAAATTTCAAGGAAATTCCGGAAAGGGAACTTACTCGCTGCTGCATGATCATCTGTCGCCGGTACTCTTCTTGCTTCTCGAGGAGTTTCTTCTCTCGCTCGTACTTCAGGTTGCTCAAGTCCATAGGATTTGTGGTTGGAATCTTGGGCTGATTTGCCTCGTTGACCTTGCGAACAGATGCAATATGCGTAGCTTCAAAGAAGTTAGAAGAAGATATCTGAATCATACAAATCCAGTATGCACTCACCATTCTGTTGCTTTTGCAGCATTGCCTCACGCTTCTTGGCCAGCTTGCGCATCGCGTCCAAAAGAGCAAGATGCCGAGTTGCCCGCCGTCGATCGACCCGAACCGGCTGTGTAGTTTTCCTTCGGATCACAGCCTGCGCTTGAGGATTGCCCTGCTGGGCTGCCTGTTGTTGTTGTGCGGCTTGTTGCGCAAGTACCGTACGTTGAGCAGCTTCCAATCGCTGATAATACGTACGGAAATATTGGGTCTTGGTCATCTCAGCCGGTAAACCTTCTAGTGCCAGCCAGCGTTCGAAACACTCCCATGGCGTCCTTCGTTCTGCACCGGAGGTGAACAATGATGGCGACGATAGACAGCTAGAGATAAGCGACCAGTTGTAGGAATACTCCTTGGCTAGTCGGCGCAACTCATCGTCCTCCGCCGCCGTCCACTGGGACGATTGTCGAGATTCGAAGAATCCAACAGAGGGCATTGGGTGCTCTGTAGGAGGTCGGAAGGAATGCCCGGGAAGGATTCGATCCCGTAGAGGCTTGCTCTCCGGTTGGAAAAGAGCAACATCCGTCTGCTCCGGCCGGAGATCAATCTTCTCAACCTCAGTGTCGTCTCCGTACTGCTCATAGTCATACCGACTCCGTTTCCGCGGTGGTCCATCCTCACGGAATTTTATGCGGCCAGTAGCGTACTTGGAAACGGGGAGAAGATCTGTCTTCCATTCAGAATCCGGTGGCGCTTTGAACGCCGGCTGTTTTGAATCCGGTGAGATTCCGACCGGACCGTATAACGGAAGCTCCCCTAATAACTTTTCGGCTGCAGGTGTGAAGTCCACCGAAAAGGTAAACTCATCTGACCCAAGAGAGAAGATGGCGGCAGGTGCTGCAGAGTCTGCGGTAGGGGCCCGAGGCTCGTCAGTGAAGCTTTCGCTACCCGATTCGTCGTCGGTTGAGGGGATAAGATCCGGCGTGGGTTGAGAGATGGGGGCAGACTCATCCCAGGTTTCATCCCTAGACACCTCCATGTTCACCTCCGACGAAGTTGCAGGCGCCGGCTTCACAGAGGGTGGAATTTTGGCCCTCACCCGGAGTTGTGCACGCTGTTCGGGCTCACTGTTGACATATTCCGCGCACCAATCCGCGCAACTCTTCGCCGCGGCAATTTTCCACTTCCTCTCTTCTCTGAAGTCCGTTCGCATCCACTTCATATGGTCCAGGAGAACATCCCAATGAGTGGCCGGGCGAGTTGGCTCGAGAGAGCGGCTCATTTGTCGCAACGGCCAGCGATGGGAATGCTGGAGGGAATAAATGCGGCGCAGCGTTCGGCAGTCCATTTGCTCCTCGTAATCCAGGAAATGGTTAGATGTTGTTAGAGTTTTGCGAGCCGTCGCCAAGAGATTACTCAGGGTCGCGCTGCGAGGGGGCGAGTACGCCTTGCTCTGAAAAAGGGTGAACATGTAATCCTGCTCTTCGTTCAAGCCTGTGGTCAAGTCTCCCGTATTCTGGCGAACCAGGTCTCCCTCGGTCTTTGCGGAGGGGCGCTTGGGAAACACGACGGTTGACAGCTTGCTGCGTTCCTTCTCGCGCTCTTTCCTCTGCTTGATCCTCGCCGCAGAATCCGACGATCCAGTGTCGGAAACCGGGGTGATGCGTCCAGACTCAGCTGATGTCTTCTCAGACTGAGTAGCCGACTGCTTTCGTGTCTCGCCAAGTATCTCGGAAACAGATTTGTGCCTGATAGCCCCCGAGGATACTCTCGTTGTCATCCTCTCGATGACGGGCTGGGCAGGCTGAGGAGCTGTGCTTGGTGCTGTCTCCTTGCGAGCGCTCTTCGACGTCTCTGTTTCCGTTGGCTTCTTATCCGCAGGCCGCGACGTTGGCGCGGCACCATCTGCGACAGCCATCTGATCCGTGGTCGGCGTTGTCAAGGGCGCTGAGGAGGCGACATCTTCCCGAATTACTTCATTTGACAGCGAGGTTGCGCCGGGCTGCGAACGGTCTCCAATCATCTTGCTTGCCGCCAGGACCTGCTGTGCGTTCAGGGACTGTGCCTCCTCCAGTTTGAGTTGCTCCTCAGGAGTTGTCGGTATCGGAGTCTGGAGAGGTTCCGGAGCCTTGTCGGTCGATACTTTGCCCATATCGGCTGCAGGCCTGGCCGTTTTAGCGATTTTGCTATCTGCACCATCAAGATCTTCGCCAGGACTGGTATCCGGGGACGCGGTTGGAGGGACTGGCGTATTTGTTGAGTCTGGACCAACAGAGGAGGCTGGCGACAAGGGTTGATCTGGAATTTGACCGAGGTTGCCTAAAGCTAGAGATGGTCTCTTTTGCTTTCCTTCGGGGACAGGTCCATTCGGAACCGTCGACGCAACCGCGTCATGACCAGCGGTCGCCGTGATGGCTTCATTCTCCTTTGGGCTTGGTTGAGTGCGCGGCGGCGATGTGACGCCTGGTGCGGTATGATCCTGGACCCTCACAGGTGTTTCTGGGTTGGAGGCACTAGCTGTCTGGCGGCTGTCGACCTTGCCGGGCGATGATAGCGGCGCAGCATGCTCTGTTGGGGTAGCCGTCGCGGGTCGTGGTGCTTCGCCATTAGTAGGCGCAGGACAGAGATTGCTCCCTGGGGTTCCTGCATTGCTTGTCTGTTCCAAGGCCAAGGACGTCGACTTCGGCACCATTTGCGTCGGGAGCGCGGCATCTGTTGCTTGCTGATCGCCTACAGCCTTAGGTGCAGGTGTCGAATCGGCGGGCGCAACATCATGCTCGTTCCGTCGCGCAAGAATCGCTGCATAGTCGGGGAGGGGAGGGAGGGTAGCTTCGTCAAAGGTGCGACCTCTGGTGAGTATCCGCAGTTAGCCGTGAATCGCGAACACAAGACGATTCGTACGACAATGAGAATCAATGTACATATAAATATATATTTGCATATATATTTATACATAATTTATACATTGGAAGATCGAAAGCAATCATAGTCAGAACATACTTGGTGAGGTCGTTGGCGTCAAGAAAGGCCTGTTCTTTTTGCTGGTAAATGGGATCGCCGGTCGCGCTCTCGGTCGCACACCCGACGGTCGCAAAGTACAGCTCGCTCAATTTTCGCTTTCGCGACGACAAACAACGCCTAAAATTCACAGTAAGCGACAAATCGACCCTAAGACGAACGCTGAATAAAATAAATCGGTCGGAGAAAATTTTTACGTACGCGATCTCATCGTTCTTGGACCGGAGCAGCTCGTCACGGAGCATCGAGTCTATCTCGACCACGCGTCATCCGATTAACGCGTGGGAAAAAGGAATAAAGGAATAAAAGCGATCATTCAGACCGAGAAAATCGCTTTGAATCGATGAAAAGGGGTGGGAAAGCGACGTTTTGCGATGCAGGGCTAATCGGGGGGGACGTGGATAGACACGAGATGTCACCGGGTTCTCAGGCAGGCGGGTTACGGGATTCGTGCTTTGGGCCAGGACAAGGGTGAAAGGGGGAGAGCATGACTGGCATTGCGGCCTAAGGCATCAAGGCAGGGAGACAAATTTCGTCAGTGATGACTCAGCATTCCGGGGTTTTGTTATGCCGGGCTCCGGCGGCGAGAAACGGCAGAATTGCTATTGATGAAAAAAGTAGACGGAATTCCTGATGGAGCTTTGCATGCACCGCGCAAGAGTGGTATAGACCCATACTGTTTGGGAATGGCGAAACGAAAGAGGGAATCCGATCAATCGGATCGCAAGGAAGTCGAGGAGCAGCCTCGGAAGGCTGTCAAATCCGACGTGGAGGCAGCGCCCTCGACAGGAGCTGGATCTCTCACGATTCAAGTCGTGACAGGCTCATACGAACGAGTCTTGCATGGATTCACAGCTACGCTGCCGGCAAAGCCTTCGCTGGTGAAGGGTTCTAAGAGCGACAATTCGAAGGAGTCGTCGGTCCAATTCGCAGATACATTCTTGTTTCAAGCTCATCGGTCTGCGATTCGGGCTCTAGCGGTGTCCCCTCTGACCGAGGCAGACTCTGCGCAACCGCAGAAGCTGATCTTGGCCAGTGGCGGCACAGATGAGCGTGTCAATTTGTATTCTCTGTCGGCTGCTCCACCGGTAGTTGACGAACGGTTTCCCTCCGTCCCGACACTCGCTGGTAACAAGATCCTCGAGAATCCCGGAAATCGAGAACTAGGTTCGCTACTGCACCACTCATCCACCATTACAAAGCTCTATTTTCCCACAAAATCGAAGCTGTTGGCAGCAAGCGAAGATAACACCATTTCGGTCGTTCGAACGAGAGATTGGACGGTGGTGTCGACGATCAAAGCACCACGTCCAAAACCGCATGGACGCCCTTCCGGCGACACAGCGCCGCCCGGTCAGGGTCCCGCTGGCGTCAATGACTTTGCCGTCCATCCCAGCATGAAACTGATGATTAGCGTGGGTCGTGGAGAGAAATGCATGCGGCTCTGGAACCTTGTGACCGGAAAAAAGGCTGGTGCATTGAACTTTAGCAAGGATCTTCTACAGAGTGTGAAGGAAGGCCGTCATGGGACGGGAGAAGGTCGGGCAATTGTTTGGAACTCTGAGGGGGAAGAATTCGCTGTGGCTTTTGAATGGGGAGTCGCCGTGTTTGGCGTGGTACGTTGCGCTGTTTTTATCCGTACTGATATCAGTCTGGAAAACTGATGTGATTAGGACTCTGTTGCCAAGTGCCGGGCTGTAACGTCGCGGCCCACAAAGGTTCATCGAATCCGATACGTCACGTTTCGCTCCGAAGGGAAGAAGCACGAGTTCCTCGCCGTTTCGACCGAGGACGGCCGTGTTCTTTTCTATTCAACACAGTCTCCACGCAAGTCCAAGGATACAGATCCGGAGTCTAGTATTCCCGACGCTGAACTTTACGCTCAGGTCGGGGGCAAAGCCGGTGGAGTTAGTGGTCGAGTCAAGGACTTTGAAATTCTGAGCCTGGCAAGTAACGAGGCTTGGAAGGACCACTACCTGCTGGTGACCTGCGGCAGTGACGGGGTAGTTCGGCTTTGGCTATTGCGAGCCGAAGACTTCCGCGCCGCCTCTAAGCCTGAGAGCTCCGACAGCCAGGGTGAAACACGCCAGATCGGGACCCTGCTCGATACATACGAGACTGGTGATCGAATTACTTGCATGGTAGCCTTTGTGATGCAGCAGCCGCGAGAACCGTCGGTCGATGAGGAGTTAGAATTTGAGTCAGAGGCTGGTGTGGATGACGAGTCTAGCAGCGACGATGAAGATAGCGATTGATGTACGATATGCTATGAGCATGATACCCTAGAAAAGCCCTTTTTGTTCTTGGATAGAGCGAAGCACGGCCGTCAGGTGGGCTCAAGCGACAGTGTCGGTTTCTTGTGCGTAGGCCATTGTCCAAAACTTAAGCCATTCCCGCCTGTCCGTGAAAGATATATGTTCAACAATCTTTTCGTACTCCAACTTAGAATTCTTATTTCCTCCCTATGAGTTTATGAAGGAAGCATGAAGTTGAATACCGCAAAGGGTAAGCAATGGAAGAGGTTGCAGTGAGGAAGGAGCGATGCACAAATCACAGCGGGCAGGAACCCCACCGCCTGATTTTGTCATCGAAAAATAAAAGTCAAAAACGAACTTCAAAAATCAAAGAGACTTTTTCGTTTGTGAAAACAGAACAGGATCAAGGATAATAAAGAGCAAAACGACTCGGCTCCGAGCCTGATATTTAATATCTATCGCTGATTGAGTCTTGATCCGCCCATCGCGCCCCCGCAATCATGGCGACTAACGGCGATTTCTCCGACGATGAGTCGCAACCCGGCTCGCCTGTTGACGTTAACGAGAATGAGGAAGAAGTTGAGGAGCAGGAGCAGCAAGAACAAGAAGAGTCTACGGAGAAGCAACTGAAGCCTGCGTTGAAGAAGAGCCCGGCGCCGCCGCCGCCGCAGCAACAACAGCCCAAGAGGCCCAAACTGCCCGAGCAGCCAGATCCGTCGACAGTGGACTTCTCCAAGTTGACGCCACTGTCACCCGAGATCATTGCCCGCCAGGCGACCATCAACATTGGTACAATCGGGCACGTCGCTCACGGGAAATCGACGGTGGTCAAGGCCATCTCGGAGGTGCAGACGGTCCGTTTCAAGAACGAGTTGGAGCGAAACATTACGATTAAGCTGGGTTATGCCAACGCCAAGATCTACAAATGCGATAACCCAGAATGCCCGCGGCCGACATGTTACAAGAGCTATAAGAGCGAGAAGGAGATTGATCCTCCTTGCGAGCGGGAAGGCTGCACAGGAACGTATCGTCTCTTGCGACATGTCTCGTACGTCATCCCGGGGTTTGCTTGCGAAACTGGAAACCAAAAAGCTGACCGTGACACAGGTTCGTTGACTGCCCCGGTCACGACATTCTCATGAGTACCATGCTTTCGGGCGCCGCTGTCATGGATGCTGCGTTGCTGCTGATTGCAGGGAATGAAACTTGCCCGCAGCCGCAGACATCGGAACACTTGGCCGCAATTGAGATCATGAAACTGAGTCACATCATTATTCTGCAGAACAAGGTCGACTTGATGCGGGAAGAGGGTGCTCTGCAACACTACCAGTCGATCCTGAAGTTTATTCGGGGAACCGTTGCCGACAAGTCGCCCATCATTCCCATCTCGGCTCAGCTCAAGTACAACATCGATGCGGTCAACGAGCATCTGGTGACGCACATTCCCGTCCCGGTGCGCGACTTCACCGCCGCTCCTCACATGATCGTCATTCGGTCCTTCGACGTGAACAAGCCAGGTGCGGAGATCGACGACCTCAAGGGGGGTGTCGCCGGTGGTTCCATCTTGACCGGTGTGCTGAAGCTCAACGATGAGATCGAAATCCGACCTGGTCTGGTAACCAAGGACGAGAGCGGCCGGATTCAATGCCGACCGATCTTCTCACGGGTTGTGTCGCTCTTTGCCGAGCACAACGACCTCAAGTTCGCCGTGCCCGGTGGCTTGATTGGTGTCGGCACGCGCGTCGACCCGACTCTGTGCCGAGCGGACCGTCTCGTCGGTTTCGTGCTGGGTCTGCGGGGCAAGCTGCCGGCTATTTACACAGAACTGGAGGTCAACTACTTCCTGCTGCGCCGACTGCTAGGTGTCAAGACCGCGGATGGCAAGCAGGCCAAGGTCGCCAAGTTGTCGAAGAACGAAGTGCTCATGGTCAATATCGGTTCGACGGCGACGGGTGCCAAGGTTGCGGGTGTCAAGGCCGATGCGGCCAAGTTGATCCTGACGCACCCGGCCTGCACGGAGATTGGCGAGAAGATTGCCATCAGCCGGCGTATTGAGAAGCACTGGCGGTTGATTGGGTGGGCCAACATCGTAGCGTAAGTCCCTAAAATTCCGATACCGATGAAATGTCCACTAACAGATTCGATAGGGGAACGACCTTGGAGCCGATCATGGATTAGATGTCATGAGTGCTGTTTTCGTTCAATGTCTGGGTGTCATGCCTGTAGCTACAGAGCAACGAATATACTTTTTAGAGATGACAAAATCAACGACTTTACATAGATTTTGACGACACAACGTAGTCACCATTCCCGTCCTGAATTCAGCAGACTTAAATTTGACCTACACCCAACAAATATTCCCTTCCCAGACAAAAATCATCATTGTATATATAATAATGTACAGAAATTTCATCGAAGACTCCCCAAGAACCACCCGAATTGAACTACCAACTCATCGTCTTCCTCTTCTTCGCCCTCCTCCTCTTCAAAATATTCCTCCCCCCACGCGTCTTCACTCTCGCCAGAAACCCATGCCGCCGCTTCTGCACCAATCGAGACGGGTTATACGTATCACGTTTCGCACCGAGGTGCGCAGAGGCCGAGAATGCTCTGCTCTGAATGGGGGACGACAATTGCGGCCGCAGGAGGCTCGATGTCGATGTCGATGTTGGCGTTGCTAGTGACGAACGGAAAGATGTTCTAACGGCGAGATGGGAGAGGGTTCTGTTTGTTCGTGTTTCTCCGTTAGGTCTTTTCAAGTATGAAGTGGTTTGTTGAATGAAAATACCTGGAGGATGGTGACACTGCGGTCCGAACTGCCGCTGTTGTCGATGGGCGCATGAATGCCGCCCTCACGCAACGGAGGAATAGCATGTTGGAAATGTGTTGTGCTGTGGAATGGGTGGAAGGGATGTCGGCTTCAATTGATTGAAGTCCGCGGAGGACAAAAAGATTGTCGTAGTAGCCCCGGGACCTTGAATCCGCCAAGACAGGTCTTCTCAGTACGGAAATCGAGCAGCGCCGCTTTTAACTCGCGGCCCTTCACGACGCGGAACTAGTCACGTGAAGGACATTAAATCCTTGAAGCGGCGAGATGTTTACTACAAATTAGGAAGGTCAGTTTTATCAATTTACGTATCAGCATCAATCATCAAAAAAAAGTTCAGATGGTCAACGCTTCACGACAAAACGCTCGATGATAATGACTCCGGCTCTACGATTTTAATGCTGATATATACGTTTTAATCAATCAATTTACTTTCATCTATTCTCCCACGAGAAACCCACGAAAATGACCTCCAACCCTACACCTCTTCCCCCAACAACCATCCTCTCCAGCAAACCCATCAGCCAATCGGCCGCGCACGAATTCCTGCGCGCCTTCCTCGACCGCGCCGACAACGATGCCTCGTTACAACCTAATGCGCTTATTACCGAAAAAGGTCCCGTGTCGCGCACTGCGACGGCCGCCGCACCGAATCTCGCATTACATAGTCTGAAGCGCGTCCAGGCAGGGTTGGCCGGTGAAGTCCTGGGCCGGGATTTGAGTTCATTAGTGCCTCCGGGAGGGAGTGGTGGTGCTGCTGATGATGCTGCGGATATGTGGGAGGAGAAGAAGGAGGAACGCACGGGATGGGAGGAGGACGAGGGGAGTTCCGTCAATGTCGGGACTGCTGCTGTGAATGGTGAAGTCGATGAAGGTCCGGCCGCTGGGACTTCTGCGCCGGCGAAAAAATTGGACAAGGAGGAGCGGAAGAGGTTGAAGAAGGAACGCAGAAAGGCAGAGAAGAAGGCGAGGAGGGAACAAGCGAAACAGGCCAAAGACGCCGAAGCAGAGGAGGAGGAGGAGGAGGAGGAGGATGACGATGAGTGAATTTGTCTTTTTTTTAGCATGGAGATGCTCGCTTTCGATGTTGCTGTGTATTGTCTTTATAGAAGGTTTGGGCTTGGGTGGAGTTCGGTGTTGGGATATCATCATTCTTGTATCCGTATTACGAGTCTCTTTCTTGATCAATGTATATCTTTTACAGCTCCCGGTCCGCTGCTTTGACGGGCTTCTCACTATCCTCCTCCTTCTTTGACTCCCGACCTTTCCAGCCAAGAGCCGCCAACCGCTCCGTCAGGATCGGGTGGGAGTAGTGGTAGCTGGCGTACATCCAGTCGGCGTCCATGGTGCTCAGGTTCTGAATTTGCAGCTTGAGCAACGATGTGGCGAGCAGGTTCGAGTAGCCAAGCTTAGCGGCAAATGCATCTAAATGATCTGTCAGCACCATATCTCCATAGACGAAATATTCCAGTTACGCACCCGCTTGGAACTCAAACTTTCGGCTCAGAATGTTCATGAGGAGCTTGACAACTGCATCCATTGGAGCCAGAGCATCCGAGAACAACAAGAAGCCGATCATAATCGGCTTCTCATTGAAGAACCCGAACGCCTCGTACAGCGAGTTGTTGTTGATGAACGCAGTGAACAGCGCAAAGATGTAGAACATGTGGAACTGCGACAGTCAAAAGAAAAAAAAAAAAAAAAAAAAAAAACTAAACAAGCGCCCGCGCTCTACAGTACGTACCTGAGCAATGCCAAACAGCTTCGTCGTGTGCCCGAGCTTCCAGTGGCCCAGCTCGTGGCTCAACACGGCAACGACCTCCTCCGGCTCGCTCTTCTCAATCAGCGTGTCATAGATGACAATGTGCTTCTTCCACGGCAACCCGTAAAAGTACGCATTGCTGTGCGCGCTGCGCTTGCTACCGTCGATCGAGTAAATCTCATGTAGGGGGAAGTTCAGCTTCTGCGCCAGTTCCTCAACACCGGTCTTAATCGGTCCAGGCTCCAAAGGAGACAGCTTGTTGAACAGAGGCAGAATGACAATCGGGTAGATCGTGATCATGAACACCTGCACAACAATGCTGAAGATCCACAGGTAGTAAAAGAACTCATTGCCAGTCTTCTGAATAATCTTCAGCACTGCAGCCATAATCGGACCGCCCAGGACGATGCTCAGGAGTTGACCCTTGATCAGATCCGAGACCCAGATCTTCAGTGTCTGCTTATTGAAGCCAAACTTTTCTTCCAGAACGAACGTGTTGTAGTACGACACCGGCAGCGACAGAAGCGTGGTCACCAGATTAAACGCAAAGAAGAACAGCAAAGTATGGCCAATCTCCCCCTGGAACCAGGCCGGGAAGTACCGGGCCAGCAATACGCCTGTGAATCCCCAAAGCTTCGGAAGGAAATCCTTGTAGATGATAACCAAATTCTGGATCTGGCTGTAGAGACCCGACACGAACCCGAACTTTGCCTTTGCACGTCCATATGCCTACAACCACGAACGTTAACCTCTGGTGTCCCTTTTGTTGCAATTGTACCAGACATACCTGGCTATCCTGAAAGACCTTGTCCGAAACCTCACCTTCCAACACTTTCGGCGGCTTGGTCCTCTTCAAAACACCGTACTGCCGGAGTGACAAGAGTCCTTCGAGAACAAATTGACCGAGGGAGAAGCCAACCAGCACCGTCTTCCATGGGAAGAGCGGGCGGTCCAGAAAGCGCGCCAGTGCCTAAACACGTTAGTCTCCCACGAACTACTATGAACAAGCTTCGACCGTCAAACTTACCTGTAAAATGCTGTTCATGACTGCGCTTGTCTCTCAACGAGCGAACGCCAATAGCTTCTTGGTCTGCGGGATGCGTGTCATCATTCGCGCAGGCAACAGGGACGTGTTGGTGTTTGCATTGTTTGGTGTGTTTGAGTTGTTTGATCGTCCATCATTGCCTCGAATGGGATAGGGTTAGGGTTGACACATTCAATACGCTACCCCTACTACATTCGCAGGATTTAGCCGGTCGACAGCCGCTGGAAAGGCCTAGTCCTGGGGAACAGAATTCAAGACCACTGATAGGGTTGATTTATGACTACACGTAGTCTATCGGACTGCTATCATGACCTCTACTAAGACATGGCATCCCACAACCTTGATCATAACATCGTGGCATCTCATAACAGTTCATGCTGGCACTCAATCGTCCTCGCCATCCTCATCCGACCCGACGTCAGATACTTCCTCAAACTCTTCATCTTCGTCTTCGTCTTCGTCCTCGTCTTCACCAAATTTGAGCCCGTAGTCGTCTTCAAACTCTTTAAGTGGCCGAACTTCAGGAGTGAAGCCCGAGGACTCCAGACCTCGTTTGATTGTCTGTAAATGAAGTGAGTATGGATTCATGCACCAAAAATAGATTGATCGAGCATACCTCTTCAAGCACAGGAGCACATGTTACAATGAGATTCGATCGATTCGGATCGAAGAGCGGCATGATGGTCGTGCGAAGAGCGTCCTTGACTTCATCGACAGTGATCTCACGGACCCTCTTCAGAGTGCGCTCTTTGTAGTCGCTTGGCAGATTGCGCACCACCTGGCGAATAAAGCTTCCCTGCGCTGCACTGACGATCGTGGCTTGCTCGTTCGCAAAGCTCACCACGATGCTGCTGATGGCGCCCTCCAGCATGAGCGAGTCAAACGGCAATGTGCCGCTGAGATAGTCATTGACAATCTTCTTGCCCGCTTCGAACGCTTTGTGCGCATTCGGCGATCGGTATACGTCAAAATTGACCGTTCCGAGATCCACGTTGCAGTTGAAACTCGCACCGTACGCAAGGCCCGTGCCCCGAACGGCAACCCAGAGTGGCCCCTCAAGGGCGTTCATGTACGCAACCGCCACCAGCAATGCTGGCAAGTTGGGGTCATCGTAAGAGCCTACGCCTTTCGCAGTGGCGTAGGCAAAAGAAGAGTCTATTGTCGGCATTGGTACGACGTACGAAAGTCTGCCTGGATTCTTGCCGGCTTCGCTGAACAACGCCTGACGGTTCGTAATTGGCCGTAGCTCCCCGGATGGGGAACCAAGGCTCTCGATGAATGGTTTCCATGAAGAAACTGGGTTCTCCAGTTTCTTCAGGTCGGCAATGACCAAAACACGAAGGTTCTCCAGCCGGAACAGTGATTTGCGAATCTCTTCCATTCGCGAAATCACAGCCTCAGGGTCCGTGGCCAAAAGCTTCTTGATACGCTTCAGATAGCGAGCCTTGACTAATGTGCTCCGAGCTCGGGAGATGGACTCTGGCGAATAATGAACCATGACGAACACCGCAGTCAGCATGTCATCACCATTGCGCTTTGCATCTGGAACATCTGCCAGCAACCGGGTAACGATCGATTGTAGTCGCTCCACATCCAGGATCAAATTCCACGTAAGTTCCTTGAGCCAGGAAATTGCCGTGCTGTATTTCTCAACCTCGACCTGGAATGTAACTCGAAGCATCTCGGGATTGCCAAGGCCCCGTGCACCGCCCATGGAATATCCAACGGTATCCCTCTCCAGTTCCACAACTACCTGCTCAAACTCGATCTTTTGGCCATCCCGTTGAATCGGGCTGTTAAAGAATGCCTCTGTGTAGACAGCCAACAGCGGCCGAAGCTGGATAGGTACGTCTTGTGCTGAGATTAGGACAGTCAGTTGGACAAAGTTGCTGTCAATATGCTCAAAATGGAGGAACAAGGGTGACTCTGTGGCATCCGCTTCGATGATCTTTTGGATTTCGTTGTCCGGTCGCCCTGACTTCAAGGCAGTTCCAGCTTTTGCAGTCATGGTGTTAATGAAGTGAATAGTTTCTGTTGCCGGCACCTTGAACTGAGCCAGCATCTCTTTCGGAATTTCTTTGTCGTTTTCTGCCTTGGCCTTTTCTAGCTTTTCTGCCAGTTCTTTGAGTCCCTTCTCTCCGAGTCGCTTTCTCTGCTCGGCCACTCTTTCCTCTTCACTAGTTTTCAATTTCCTCGACAACTCGGCTGATGGCACACCCAAGATAGAGACGTGCGGAGCATCAGCAATCCATTTCTTGATAAATTCTTTCCACTGTGCCTCGGACCACGACTCGAGCACATCGTACTCTTTCAGAGTTGCGACGTCGAGCAGCGTTGACCCATTCCTTTTGCCGTACAGAAAATCACTGATAACGTACTCAGCAAAGGACGTGGCCGAGCTTTCTGTAGAGAACTTCCAGCTTCGCTTATGTCGGCGTATGCACTCACGCAAGTACTCCATGTCTAGGGGCTTCTCCATAGCTTCATGAAGGACCTCAAAAAATCTCTTCTCGACCTGTTCCAGGTTCTCCGTCGCAACGCTGGTCAATGTGAACCGGATTTCGATGCTTGGGCGGTCTTCCGTGGAGAAGTAGACGGCACTGGCAACTTGCTCCTTTTCGACCAGTGTATTCTCCAGCACGGTAGCTGAAGATCCGGCCAGGTAGAGCAACACGACGTTGAGGGCGCCGCCTATTCCAACGTAAGCAAGGGCCCTCTCGGCAACCGGTTTAAATCAAACACACCTTGTACCGGATCTGTGCAGTCAGGACCAAGAAAACGAATCTCAATCTCGCCGAAGGATTCATCTTCCTCGGGGAACTCAACTCTTTGCACCACAGACTCCTTCAGCGGAGGGGCAAGATTGGACTCGACCCAGGGACGTTTGAATGGAGCGTCAAGACTGGGCACGATGTCCAGTATGGTACTCTCAAAGGCATCCAGCTTTTCCAGAAGATCATCGTGGTCCACCTCACCCGTAATAATCACACAGAGATTCTTTGGTTGGTACATCTCACGGTGAAAGGCACGGATTCTGTCAGCCGTGAGAACACGCAGTTGCTCCATCATGCCTCCCGTTTCGTAGCGGAAACCGACCCCCTCCGGGTAAAGCAAGCGGCGCGCTTGGAGGTCGATTAGCTCCGACTGGGTGTTCTGGACACCCTGCATCTCCGAATAGACGACACCCGCATCATTACCGTTGCCATCGATGTGGTGCACCTCTGTATAGCAGCCTGCGTCCGTCAACGTAGGGGCAAGCACGTGCTCCAGGTACACGGGGAGAATTTGAGCGAATCCTGCCCAGCCTGCTGTGTCCAGGGTATAGGCCGTGTGATCGGTCGCTGTCCAGGCATTGGTAATCGAGTAGGATCTCGTGGCCAGCTTATCGAGGAAACCTTTCCGACTGTACGTCCTTGAGCCCATGAAACAGAGGTGTTCCAGGGTATGCGGAGCTCCGGAGTCATCGTGGATCTCGGTTGCCAGCACAAAATAACCATGAACCTTAGGTCCTTTCTGGTCAATGACCACTACTCGCATGCCCGTCCTCTGTGACTCATATTGGGTGAATTGGCTGACAGAGTACTCGGGCGTGAACCTCTGCAGCAGCCGGAAGTGGCTCTTGACGTTTTCCACGGGAGTCATCTTGTTCTGATAAATCCGGCCCAAAACCGATCCAAAACGACGGGGAGAATGGCCCATCCGGGGAATTATGCCTGCAGGTCGGATCAGAAGCGTCAGTCCAAAGCAACCGCATCCTCATGACAGCCCGCAAAAAAGTGTGATTGCAGATTTCCCAATATAAAGGGCAGCAGCAGTATTATCACTACTTCTGATAATACGGGAACTGCGGCTCACATTGGCCGGCCAAACAACTGGGAATTCTGACGTAGGGAAAGCAGGTTTTTGATTCCAACGAGGGGCTCGAGGAGGGGCCGAGCAATGCGATGCTGGCGGGGACCAACACTCACCTTAAAATTTGACACCGCGACTCCCGGGAGTCCCAGCTGGTGGACCAGAGAGCAGCAATGCAGTGTGCTTGCACTCCCTTGGACCCTGATGGCGTCTCCGATTCCGCACCGGTCTGCTCTTGAACATGGCGGGATGGTCACGTGATGATATGATCGGTGGACAACTCTATCGGGATGAAGTCACGTGGCTCTCAGAAACCCTCACTCTGCACCATGCACCTGGATCTTGCGGTCGATGAACATGAGGAATTCTGGTATGGTTATGCTATTCGACTCCTTCTTTTTCAAAAGAATGCTAAAATTGACCGCTACCGAACAAAATCGCAAGTACAGATTTTTCCGATGACCTTGGAGGTCGGATTGTCGCCAAGTCTCAATATATGGCCTTGGAAGATGAGGCCGGTTGGACGTCGACTAGTCGGCAAGCCGAGAGCCTAGACTGTTCCTTGAGTATGATTCCCGTATGTACGGCACTCGAAGACAGGGATTCCGTCACGGTATTCCAGTGCGCCATCTCTCCTACGAGTATGTACCATCGCAGTCCGCAGTGAGTGAAATATATATTGTTGACGAGCCCATGAAAGTAGTGACATTCGGCTAATGTAGTTCAGCACCACCGGAAAAATGCGGCTGACTTTTCCAGCGCCAAATGTATGTTTGCTCCCGGTGACACTCATCAGTGTTCAATCGATTGTTTGGTGATGCATTTCTCCCAGTTCCGATAGCAAAGGCTGAGCAGAGTTCCTTGATTGGGTAACCGCAATCATCCATATCTGTGGGGGCTCAGCGCGGGATTCTTATCTGCTGCTCTTCGGAGTTGTTCGAACTAAACACGCGAAGGTCCACTCGAACTGCTTGAAGAAAAGTCGGCCAAATAACACCCGATTTATAGTGGGGTCGTGTCTGGCAGTTCGTCCAATGAATCGACCCACGCAGCACGCAAACCCACACTGCAGTTTCTCTCGTGCACGCGATGCGTTCGACCTGTCAATTTCCTCATCCCGTGGCAGGATGATGAAATCGCACTAGACATGCCTTTGTTGATATACCGGACCCAAGTCCGTGTTCTGGGACTCCAAGGCGCTTCCTAGACGAGCTAGAAAAGTGGAAGCATGGCGCTAGCTGAGCATAAAGATCGTATATCGCTATTTTTCTCTTAAATTGCCGTTCCCCTGTAACTTACACTGCCGGCCACTGAGCCGATTTAAAAGATAGACATCGCCACGGCTAGCAAATCATGCATAACGACGGGATATTCTGAACATTGATGCAAAAGAGATTCCTTGTCGGAGGCTCGAGGGTCAATTTCGGATCTCATGGCAGAACTCACATCAGCAGGGAATCCGGTCCCTGCCAGGAGCAAACTATACCTCTTCTATCGAAGCTCTCTGTTCAATGCCATCATCTTGGGATTGGTGAGCTTTACGCAGCCGGGAATATGGATGGCGCTGGCAAGTGAGTTGCAATGGTGCTTCCGTCGTCATCAGAACAAGGACTAATTAAACGTCTGTCTTAGGTCTCGGTGCCGGCGGTCTCGCCGAGCCGTTCTTCGTTAACGCCGCAAATGTGATTACCTTCGCGATCATGGTCGTGCTGAGTCCGGTGTTCGCTGTGCTATCGAATCGATGGAGCTTAAAATGGGTGCTGGTGCTGGGCACCATTGGATTTGCGCCGTATTCAGCTTCGCTGTACTGCAACAGTGTCTATGGAACACAATGGTTCTTGCTGTTTGGCGCAGCAACCTGCGGTATATCGGTAGGGTTTGCAATGGGCCACGTTGTATATTACGGTACTTACAAGAAACAGGCAGCGGCGCTTTGGGTCTCAGAAGCAGCCATCGGCGTCGGCTATCCGGAAGAGAATAGAAAAGCAGCTCTCAGTGAGTCAACCCTCAACATGTACATAACCTTCTATAGAAGTTGGCTGACTTTGAAACTCAAGTTGCTGTCTGGTTCGGTCTGAACAAAATTGGCACCATTATCAGTTCCTCCATTTTGTTGGCGTTAAACGTCGGCAATTCCCAGCAAGGCGCGACGAGCCCTAAAGCCTACCTAGTCCTTAT
Source organism: Thermomyces lanuginosus (assembly GCF_041956635.1). Classification (NCBI taxonomy): domain Eukaryota; kingdom Fungi; phylum Ascomycota; class Eurotiomycetes; order Eurotiales; family Trichocomaceae; genus Thermomyces; species Thermomyces lanuginosus. The sequence continues at coordinate 890,435 of NW_027192363.1, read as the reverse complement.
CGCATTGCAGTGCCTCGGCCTTCCACTCGCACTTCTCATCTCTCCGGTCGACAAGCTTATCCGCAAGGACGGGACGAAACCGAAAGTACCGCCGCGAACAACACTGCTTGAAGGTTTCCGCAGATTCTGGCACGTGCTGCGGCGGAAGGAAATTGCGGCTTTGGTACCTATCTTCCTTACGAACCAGTGGGCGCAGACATATGAGGGCAATTACTTGACTACGTACTTCTCCGTCCAGGGCCGCGCTGTGGCTGGCTTTATCGTGACCTGGATCGGGCTTATTGCGAACGTGATCTTCGGCTGGTTCCTCGATTATACCCGGGTCAGTCGGCCAACGCGTGCAAAAGTGGGCTGGATCGTGCTCTTTGCCTGCTACACCGCGACGTACATCTACAATCTGGTTCTGGAGGCGGAGTTTGGAAAGTCACACCCGGTATACGACATCTATACTCCGGGATTCGCGCGTGCAGTGCTGCCGTATCTCATTTACTGGATCGGCTACAACGCATTCGCAGTTTGGGGCTACTGGATCCTGGGCTGCTTTGATACCGGTATTGAAAACCTGACTTTTGCATCTGCTGTCGTTCGGTCGAGTGAGTCGCTAGCCAGCACCATCTCCTATGCACTTGGTTCTTCCAGGAATGTCACTCTGCTTCAAAATATTGTTGTGGCGGCTGCCGTCTTCTGGGCTTCCGTCCCGACAACTACGTGGAGTACATGGCAGGTGAAGGAGCCGGAGAAGCATGCGGATGATTCTTCGGAGGATGAACAGACAGAAGAAACTGTCAAGGTGGTTGACAAGGGCGGCTCTAGCGTATGACACAGGACTAAATACATGAACACGATAGAGTACTACCTAATGAAAGCAATAATACATACCAACGTGAACTGTAGATCAACGTAATCATATCGAAGAATCGGAATGCTCACTCGGATAAGGCCCATAGAGTTCAGGGATCGCATGATCACGTGACAGATTTTCGTACCCAATCAGAGGAGCAGTTGCGGACAGCTCATCGGCCAACTACCAAGGTGAAGCAGAGCCAGTGCGTAGCTGTTACAGGATCTACCGTACATTCTCCCGATTATTTTTCTCCTTACGGCTCAGATGGATCGTGCAAGATGCCCGTGACCGTTTCTGAAGAGCAACTATGCCAGTCCGTGCTGGATTTTGTGGTGGACGGCGCGTATCCAAGCTCCGAAGAAATCGTGGCTGCTGAATTCCCCGTTTCGGCTCTTTCGCGACAGTTGGAGAGTATAGCGCACGCCAGAGAGCAGCTAGAGGTGAGGCGACTCCACCATTCTCTGTCTCAGGGCTTCCGAACTGAGAAAGTACTTCCTATACAGAAAGAGATCCACGCCCTCACCGAGCAAACCGCCGACGATGTAGACGGATGGATTTCCCAAGCCAAACAATTACATGCTGACATTGAGCGCTCGCGGGAGACAGCACGGGAGATTGTCGCCCAACATGAAAAGACCAAGCCGCTGCAATTGGCGGTTCGAGATGCTACTGCCAAAGTGCAATTGATGCAGACCGAGCTTGCCTTTAATGAAGCGGTTACAGGCGTCCTGGAAGAAGTCCAGGAATTTACAGGGCGGTTGGAAAGCGGACACAAGGCCGTGGAGGAGGAGCGCATCAAGGATGCAATCGAGATTCTAGAGTCTGTTCACTCTACTCTAGAAACCGCTGGGTTTTCGAGGTATGGTAATCTTACGAGTATTCTCCGGGAGAATACCTCCACCTTGCGCAGCTCGATTGTAGAGCTACTTCTCCTACACTGGGCGGCCGAGGTGCGCATCGACAGGGATAAGAAAGAGTTACGTATCAGCAATGGAGATGGTCAGTGTTCACGCTCCCTGCGGTACCTTGATTCGACTAGGTGTGCTTACTGGCCGGGTAAGCTCTTGATCAAATCATCGAGTCCTTGTCACGGCTTGGAATGCTGGAATCGGTCAACCAGTCTTTTCAGCGCGATTTACTCGAATCGATTATCTATAATGTTCTCAAACCTTTGACATCGGGGGAGAGTCGTGATGTGATAGTTGCTGAATCTGGCATCGTCGTTGGCGAGCCGACACCCTCGACGGTATCCGATGTGCTGGACAGGATTGCTCGGATACTGGGATATCTACACGCGCGGCTGCCTGCTCCCATCGCGCAGCCGTTATCGGAAACCATTCTGCCTCGAGTTTCGTCGAAGATTATCAACTGGTGGTTGACGGCTGCAATACCAATTGACCTGGGCAGCTTGCATGATTTTGAGAAGACGCTGGATCGAGTGCTCGGATTCTGTCGTACTGTTGAGAACCTTGGCTGGCATGGCCACGAAGAGCTTGTCTCGTGGGTGAATCAGCTGCCGCGTCTATGGCTGACCAAGCGACGGGTTGATTCATTAGACCAGGTGCGCAAGATCTTAGCCACAAGCAAGGGAGAAACGAAGCAAGTCGAGCGAATCGAGACGGAGATGGTAGAACAGAAAGAGGATGTCCTCCTCGATACAGTAGACGACGACTGGGATGCTGCATGGGACAACGAAGAAGAGGAAAACCCGAGCAAGCCGGACCCCGAACCCAAGAAACCTGGACCTAATCCTGAACCCGCTCCTGCTTCAACAGAAGCAGAAGACGAGGATGTCAGCGCTTGGGGGTTGGATGATGATACGCACGAGACATCCGAGGCCCCGTCCGGTGATGATAACGATGACGTGGCGGACGCCTGGGGCTGGGATGATGACGAGGAGGAAAAGACACAAGCAGCTACTCCATCACAACCAGCTGCGCCAGCTCCCAGCAAGCAGGAACCTGCGCCCGCTAAACAATCTGCTCCAAAGGAAATCACGCTCAGGGAGAGTTACACTGTTACCGATGTCCCGGACGCTATTATCGCGTTGGTCGAGCGTCAAATTACTGATGCCGAGTCATTGTCAAAGCCAGAGTAAGTAATCCACATTCAGAGCACGACTCTGACCTAACCATGCACCAGGTTCGCAAGCAGCCGCGTGTCATCTTCGGGAAGCGGGCTTCTGGGCCTTCCAACACTCATTCTCGCCATGTTCAAGGCAACGGCACCATCAATATACCCTCTGAAATTGAACTCGGGCCATATCTACCTCTACAACGACAGCATGTACCTTGCCGAGCAGATCCGCGGCATCGCGGAGACCCACCAGATCCTTGACCGCCTTACCCCAGACATTGAGGGTTTGGAGCGATTCGGGCGGATGTCCTACAGTAAGGAGCTGCAAACGCAACGGACAATTGTCATCGACCTGCTCGACGGCAGCCAAGGATTCGCGCATTGCTCGGAGCAGCCATTCCTGGGCGAGTGCGAGAACGCAGTCTCCGCGACGGTGGACCGGATTCGGATGGTTCACCGCGAGTGGCAGCCGATCCTATCCCGCTCGGTGTTGCTGCAGGCACTGGGCTCGCTGCTGTCCAGCGTGATCAACAAGGTCATCATCGACATCGAAGATCTGTCGGACATCTCCGAGGCGGAGTCGCAACGCTTGGTGTCATTCTGCAACAAACTGTCCGAGCTGGAGGATATTTTCCGACCAGATAATAACCCGGAGGCCGTGTCCATGGCAGCGGTGTATGTCCGCAATTGGCTCAAATTCCAGTATTTGATCAATATCCTCGAGAGTTCGCTGGCGGACATCAAGTTCCTGTGGACAGAAGGCGAGCTGCATCTGGAGTTCACAGCGGACGAAGTCGTCGACCTGATCGAGGCCCTGTTCGCGGAATCCGATCATCGACGAAGAGCGATTGCAGAGATTCGGCGGACGAGAAGATAATGACGTCGTTAGGTCTACCAATACAAATACATAGACTGAATAATAATAACCCTAGCATATAGTGCACTCTGGCCATTGAAATCTCTTCAAAAAATGTTTTTCCACATCTACCACTATCCACATTAAGCCACCTCTATTGCTTCGCCGTTGCTGCCGCCGCTTGCTCGCCTTCCCCAGCACCGGATTTTGCGGCCAGGGCTTTTTCTCGTCCGCCCCAGCTGCCAAAATTAGCATATATCCATTTCCCAGGAGTCAAGGAGATACATACTACCAATAATTCATGTACCGGTATCCCTGAGTAGTCTGTGCTCCAAAGTTCAACGCATGACAAGCAAACAGGAGGTAGTTCTTGGGCGTGACGGCAAGAGCGTAGCGCATAAACGTTCCGGCGTAGATGATCAGCGCGCCAGTCATTGTTCCGGAGATGCTACATATCCGACAGATATCAGTATTTCCCCGCCCAACGAGACGTGTAGGAATAAATCCCGACGTACATTTCAGGATCCTTTTGCGTGTCCATGATCGCGGCGATCGGAATTCCAAAGTTCGATGCCGGGCCCCAGAAATCTGTTCAAATGAGGTCATATGTAATCAGCTTCCTGCTGCTCATTCAAGGAGATTCTCCCTTTCCGCGGAGCTGGAAAACACATACGTGTTGAGAAAAAGTAATCCAACACCTTGTTTGATCGGATGCGCGCGTTGACGCCTCTGATGAATGCCAGCGCCATCTTGAATGATCTTTTCCGGTCTTCCCCTTTCTCTCAAGAACTCCGTGTGAAGGTGACGAAGATTGCGAAGGGAAAGAATGAAAGCAAATGAATCGGTTGAATTTTCCGCGAAATTAAGGAATGACTCCGGTGACTCCCTGTATCAATTGATAACGCCCTCTATAAGAACCCGATTAAGCCGAGGGCAAAAGAGGGAAAAGAATTAAAAGAAGCTGACTGAATATGAACCGCGTTGGAGTTAACGAGTCTATTCTCCGAAGTTGGGGTCAAATTATTCGCCTCTTGCTCACCAACTGGTCTCGTTGACGGATGCCGGCATCGGGGCGATCGGGCCTATCGGGGGCCAATGCGCTCAGGCTTGCCTGTTTGGGTTTGAGATAGCGCGGCTGTGGTGGAGAAAGGGTCACGTGACATTCACTCGTCCAAACTCCAATGTCGTCACCGGCCCGCATATGCCTGCACCTCAACCTCTGGAAAACTGAAGCCATGGGCTACATATGCAGCCTACAAAGCCGAGGAATGAAATTGGATTCGATGAATTTTTACATGTGCTGTGTCATTGCTCGTTTTTCAACACTGAACATATCCTCCCCTGCTAACCAACAGCCATTACTTGGAATGATTCGTGTATATTGATTGTGCTAACATACAATAGCCGCGTAAAGACCACTGAATCTCGAATCAGCGGTCCAATTGCTGTTACCAAATATTACTGCAAGCTTTTGGACAGGCCATGTTGCTGTCAAGACTCCGTTTGCAGCTTTCAATTGCGGCGGAGCGCGTCTTCAGTATCCCGGCAGCGATCGATTCTCTGGCTCTGGCATGGTGTCCGTACGCAATCTAAGGCAGATCTTCTGAGGAATCCAAACGAAATTCTACACAGATATCATTTTCCTTTATGAACTGAGTTTGAATTCTCGCAGAGTGAACTACCTAGTGATGAACGCAATGTTTCGGCCAGTCGAGACTATTCGAGAAGTGGGAATGTCATCACAGCGCGCTAAGCGAGGTGACGAGTCACATATTTGAGGACTTTAAGTCCATATATCCGACCTTCAGTCCAATCAGGCATTCATATGCGGCCATTTCTGGCCCTTGCACCAGACTCTTGTTTCTCAGCTTGTAGTACGGACATCTCGGATGACGGCTCTTGTACATACAGGATTGGACGGTTCGGGGCTCATTGTCTTTTTTTTTTTTTTTTTTTTTCTTATAGCAGTCTTTGTCAAGTTTGATACTTATGATGCCTGCTGATAACTCTTACCCGCATGGCATTGGCCGGCTCCATCCAAATCATGCTGCATTACGCCCTGACCGTCGTTTTTGCAATCTTAAGTACTGACATGCTTCCAGCGGACGACTTATTGATCAGTTGTTCCAAAGGTTTTGTCTTGTTCTACACGCCCATATGCTTTCTTCTTCAATCCCAATATTGTCCTCATGTTCTCAGCAGACGACTTCTTCAACCTGCTTTCCCAGCGCAAGCGTGCGCTGGATAGAGCTCCTATTTTCTCTCCAGACGAGCTGCTTACCCTGGAGTCGGCATATCGCGTAATCCATGACTTGACGGACAACGCAAGATCACCCAGTAGTCGGCGCAGACGTGCCAGAGTCCGACTGCGCTTACGGATCATCCGCTCACTCGGGGCGGTGCTCTTCGTCCTTGTTGGGGTGTCTGTGTCCGTTACGGACCTTGCCTCACCGAAGCACGATGACATTTTCCCTCGTCTTGAGCATTGGTGGCGTAACAATCCTCCCTCCCAACAGTTTGCGGACCGAGCAGTCGAACTTCTTCATGCGCTGGACGAGAGAAGAGTGAGGGGAGACCTGGAAAAACGTAGGGGCCTGATTTTCCATTTTATTGAATGCAATGATAGGGATTGCTAATGGTGCTTAAGGGAAAACATTTGGCAGGACCTTTACAAAGCCAAGGCGTGGACAACCTCAGCATTCTAGGGAGGAAACTACAAGCACGGCTGATCAACCTGCTGTATTTCAGACAGGTGATCCTTCCTGAACATGGTACGGAATACCCACTTCGTTATTGACATGTTTGTATCTGAATCTGCTTCTGTCTCGTTTTGAATCTGCTGCACATAGAACTGTCTAGTGTAGCTCAGCTGACGGAAACAGTCCTCGCTGCGAGGAGCAGCGGTCAAAGGCGGCTAGGCCGCAAAGTATATGTAATGTGATTAGTTCTCGTGACATGATTGCAGCAAATTTTCGAGTCTTGGTGAAACAATGATCAAATTCCATGCCGTACTCCTTTGGGGGTATATTCATGAAAAGTAGACGTTCATCTGTAGCCACGTCCTTGGCCCGGAGGCTGGAATCCCGGTGGTGGTTGGAATCCGGCAGCTAGAATGAATTAGCATCACCTCGGATGACTCAGTTCGACTCAGGATACTTACGTGGTCCACCAGGAGCACCTGGAGGGAAGCCTGGAGCACCAAAGCCAGCTAGTACCGTTAGCATCAGAATCAGAGAGGCGGGGTTTGTTGATACGTACGAGGAGCACCCGGAGGTGCAGGCCCCTGAGGTCCCGGCGGCCCTGGCGGCCCACCTCTCCCCGCGAAACCTGGAGGAGGAGCACCCGGGAAACCACCTGGCGGCGGTGGAGGGAATTGACCCCCGAATCCCCCCGGCGGTGGTGGAGCTGGCCCTCCAACTCCCGCCGCCGGGCCTGTCAGACCAACCGGCAAGCCACGTCCAGCAGGCCTGCTGATGCCGGGCCCCGCAGCCAGAGTCGCGGCGCCGGTACCCGTGGGAACACCGCCAGGGCCGGACGTGCCGAGACGTGCGGAGGGGTCAGCGGGCGGCGGGCCATCAACGGAGCACGAAACAACGTGCGTGCCGCGGACTATTGTCAGACCCAAGGTCCGCTTCTCTTCGGCCTCGACGAGGGGCGCGTTGGAGGAACCCGGGCCTTGCTTGGTGGCTTTTCGCTTGATGCGGCGGAATTCTTCTGTGTCGGCGAGGACAAGGTTCATGTGCTGCAGACGTCAGAATAAGTTCTCTATTTAAAAGGATCCATTTGGTGGATTGTACCTTGTCGAATGCGAGCATTTGGCCGGTCATCTGACGGCCATCGGTCAAAGTGACGCGCATTCGGTAGTTGATCTGAAAGTGATTAGTACGTTATTGACGATTGACTTCAAGATCGACATACGAGATTTTGCTGGGACCTTGTTAGCTGATGCCATTCAACGGACAGAGCTGCATGTACTCACCATCTTCCCCTGCTTGTTGGCCGCCATGGTGGGCAGAGGTGCGCACGAATGCGACTTGAAGAATTCCAAAGAATGAGGACACTAACGCCTGCCGGTCACAGACGATAGGGATTGTCCGCAACAGGAGATCAAATTGGACTTTTCGATTTCAAAGGTTCTAAGCAATGAAAGGTCCAAGGTTTCTGGAGTTCAGCACGGTTCCAAATCGGGTTTAGCGCGACCCGGCAGCGGACCATGCAAATGCCAAGCCACTAAGGGCTTTCGCTTGCCTTTTCACCCACACAACATCTTTTCTGACCAACTCTTTCTTGAGCCCTTTGACTTTTGAGCATCGACGGGATCGCCAACAGTCGCCATGGTATGTCAGATCAATCCAGTTTGACCAATTGGAACTGTGTCGGCAATGTCGCTGACAGAATTTGCAGTCGGAAGGCAAGGACAAGAGCCAAAACCCGATGCGCGAGCTGCGCATCCAGAAGCTCGTGCTGAACATCTCCGTCGGCGAGTCCGGTGACCGTCTTACTCGTGCCGCGAAGGTGCTGGAGCAGCTGAGCGGTCAGACTCCGGTGTACAGTACGGAACCGAGCGATTGCGAAACAGAACGAGGTCGATGCAGAGGCTGATGGATTCGTGCAGGCAAGGCCCGCTACACCGTCCGTACGTTCGGTATCCGCCGTAACGAAAAGATCGCCGTGCACGTCACTGTCCGTGGTCCCAAGGCCGAGGAGATTCTCGAGCGCGGCCTCAAGGTCAAGGAGTACGAACTGAAGCGCCGCAATTTCTCCGAGACTGGCAACTTTGGTTTCGGCATCAGCGAGCACATTGACCTGGGCATCAAGTATGATCCGGGCATTGGTATCTACGGCATGGACTTTTACTGCATCATGTACGTTTGACGTTCTCTACATCTGTATCTATATATGGAGTCTAACGATAGCAGGACCCGTCCTGGCGAGCGTGTTGCCAAGCGCCGACGCGCAAGGGCTCGCATTGGCGCCAGCCACCGGATCACCCGGGAAGAGACGATCAAATGGTTCAAGAACCGATTCGAGGGCATTGTGCGATAAATGAATGCAAGTATTCTTTTCTTGTTTCAGTGCAGAAAAGGGACAATACAACGGATGTTCAAAATGATGAATGAATCGATTCCAAACTATCCTAATACATCGACCCCTCGAACCTTTCACAGAGACGTATCACCGAGGTAGACTACCTCCATATTTCACAGAACTGCTTACTGTCCCCGGATATACCCATTCCACCACGAAGCCAGAAGCCCTTTCCGCTGCGGCCCAGTCTGATCCTCCCAACTCATTTTGCGCTGGCGGAATTCACTCGTCTGATGATGAGGCAAGTTCCGCTTCATTTCCTCCAGCTTCTCAAACGGCTTGCTGGCTTTGTTGCCATTGGTACTACTATTCGATCCAGTAGAGCTGGTCGAGGAGGTACTAGAGTCTGAAGCCTATACGCCTCAGTCAGCACCCTTTTGTAAGAGTAAAAAGACGTAAGAACGATATTACCCGTCGAGCCTTCCTCGCCTCATCCCAGCCATACCAGGCTGGTTTGGGAGCAGGAGCGCGAGGCCCGCCGTTCACCCAGACGTTTTGATGCTCGTGACGCGCACCGGGGAGCCCGTTCCAGTGGCGACGAGGAGGAGAGGAGGAGTCGGAGGACATCTTCTCTCTTTGTGTCTGCGATGGACTTTGTGTGTATGTACAGCGCAGCCTTGATGACAGACAGCTACCAGTAGTTGATAGATACTAGGAACAGAGCGGGGTTGAAGCTACTCGTACAACTCTTTTATCACTTTGTGGATTATTAATCTCAAGAATGCAGAAGACAGGGAAACTGGGAGGGGCCTGGAGGCAATACATCATGATTGGAGCTCCGGATGCAGATCCAGGTCTAGCAAGTCCGGGGGAAGGTGCGTGTGTGGAGTGGTGCTTGCCATCTCCGTCCGGATCTGGAACTCTATTAGATCCTGGTTGTTGCCGCCCTAAGACAAAGCCCAGATGAGTATCGATTTGTCATCCAATATAAACTCATCTATCGAAAAGAACTTCTAGAAGTAATATGGCTCTGCCATTTATGTATATGCTCCATACAGCTTCATAAATCTTCATCTCATGCTTGGCTTTCCTCTTTTTGTCCATCCTCTTTTGGCCGCGAGGGAAGGTCTTGTTGTTGCTGTTGCTGTTGCTGTTGTTGTTGTTGTTGCTGTTGATCGCCATCCGCCTGCTTCTTCTTTCCCGGGTACAGGCTACCCTTGTCCTTGACCTTCTTCTGCTTCTTCGGAGGTTCGGCAACGGGGTAAGCCTTGGCCGTAATCTCTTGCCACTCAGGCGAAGCCTGGTACGCAGCTTGGATCGGGCTCATCAGTTCACTCAGAGCTTTCGAAACGGCCGGCTTGAGTAATTGCGGCGTGAGCTGGAGCGGGTTAGCACGTGCCACGTGTCCGAGAGATAGAATACATACATAGTCCTCCTTGTAATCTTCCTTCAGTTTCTCGATGTCAGTGTAGACCAAAGGCTCTTGGTCCTTGCGCTCGACCCGGAATTCCCGCTTCCCCTTCAGCTCGGCTGCTGGGAGCAGAATGGACTCGACGAGCGCAATCACGCCGTTGTTCTCAATCACACGGGGTGCCGCCTCCGCCTTGCGGATCTTCTTCGCGACAACCTCTGGTGGATCAAGCAGATCAATCTTGCTGTCTAGAATACCGTCAGCCTCATCCAATGATTAAAGACTCCATCAAGAATTGTACGTACCCTGCTCACTAGAACTCATCTTGCCCCCGTTCAACCCCGCAACCATGGGGTTGATCAGATGCGCGCGTTTCCGATATCCAATACGCGGCAACCATTCGGTCGCAGCGACGAACAGCTTTCTTTGATCGACGCCACCTAGCTGCACATCGGCGTTCAAATGCTCCTCATCCAACACCTGCAGCACCGGGTAGAGCAGGCCGCTCAATGGCGGGCTGGCCGACTGCTTGACGACCTCTGCGCCGGCCTTCTTTGCGTCATGTTCCGTGATCAACGATGACAGCCGATACACGTCCATAACATACTCGGGCGACTTTTGGTACTCGCTGCCGAGCACGAATTTCAACTTATCCGTCTGAACACCTACGGCGTCGAGGATCGCTTGGATAATCCGTCGGTAGTACTGCGCGCGACTCTCCACCAGCTCCAAGGGAGCCTTCAGATTGTCTAGAAACCCATGGATGTCCGCAAGCAGCACCACCACGTCGCACCCTGCCGCAAGCAGCTGTGCGATCTTCAGCGCCGGTACGAAATATCCTGTATGCGGTCGACCCGTTGTTGCCGTTCCTAAACATCGTCAGCAATTCTTTCCTTTTCCGTGACAAGTAAGAAAGGGAGGGAATGCATACCCCAATACACTCGCGGATTCCGCCCCTCAGCCAGAATCCCCTCAATAATCTCTGGATTGAGAACCTCGGCGAGGTTGGCTGTAATCAAATCGAATCGCTCCTTTGCACGGGCATCCATTGCGACCAGTGCCGTTGCGCGGCCGCCTGTTCAACAAGTAGAAATTCGCAAAAAGAAGATTACGGCAGGTGGGATGTTGTAGCTTCAGGGCTTCATCTCGTTCATACTTTTTTATCGTTTCCCCACGCAGCAAATCACCAAGACCGATGACTCAGCCAGACACGCCACATTATCACATGATTTTTTTTCTCATCCTGGGTCGCACGTGACAGTTTTTATAATCACATGACTAACCAGAAAGTCGGGAACCAATGAGCGTTGCCTACCACGAGCTTGTTTCCTGGAGTACCTAAGTATGTGCAGTCGACTCCAGAAGCACCATTTAACACGTGGAAGATGAACACTCTATGAACAGAGAGACGGGACCCGGGCAGGTGATTCTTGAAGATAACATGAAAAGTCTCCTCAATCAGAAGTTCGAATGCTGTTGGTTTGTCAAACACATCAACATGCCATTGGGACAGTGAAAGAGCCACCTCTAGCAAGATCTTTTTATCAGACCCCCTTCCTCCCAAGACCATTCTCGAGACATGCCATCTAATACCGCTTTAACTATGGCAAAGTTAAGAACGTCTGCCAGGTCGTACCTACCAGCAGTCAACTGATAAAATTACAGTGGAATGGACAGCTTAGATGGCTTGATGTTTGCAGCGGCTAGGCCGACGTGACTGGTCGATTCTGTGAGCGCCGTTCTGCGCGAGAAGCTGGATAACCTCCTTGTGTTTGGAATGAACGGCAGCTTGGAGAGCTGAACCATTTTCACCACCTTGGGCATAGACATCAGCGCCGCAATGCAGCAAGAGCTTCATAATCTGCGTGAAGCCTGCCGAACTAGCAGCCTGGAGAGCATTTCCACAATATCCGCCTTGTGCATTCACGTCAGCGCTATTCTCCAACAGTAAGCGCGCAATCTTCAGGTAGCCATTCCAACAAGCAGCTTGGAGAAGCGGTACCATGAAATCCCCTCTGTGCTCTGAAATCGGCGCCACTCCGCAGCAAGAGCTGCACCACTTCCTCGTCGCCTCCATAAGTAGCTTGAGGAGTCGTAGTAGCCATCTTTTGCATGGACATTAGCACCTCTTTCCAATAGCAGCTGTACGATCTCCTGGTGACCTTGGATGGAGACTGCTGAGAGGGCGCTTCCATGTTGACCTCCCATGTGAATCGAATCAGCACCTCTCGCCAGCAGGAGCTGCATCCCTCTAGGTCGCCATCATAACCAGCAGCCATGGGAAGCATTTCCGCAGTATCCATCTTCTGCATTAATATCAGCGCCATTATCCAGCAACCTGATGCGATATTCCTGACACAGATCGGATAATAGGGGTCGTAGAAGGATTATTCGGCACTATGGTTGCAGTCACTGTGCAGCCGCATATTCCGATAAAAATTTAATGCTATCTAGAGATGAATACTTCGGGGCTAGTGGTTACAGGACAGTGATGATATAAAGAAGCCCAACGGCCGCTTACAACTTCGCACACTTATCACGAAGCGCCCTTAGCATGGCCGTCCATACTTGCCACCTGACGAAACCGCATCGTATCCTCCTGATTTAATGTATACATAGTTCTCCGTAGTTCAGCCATATGTATCAGTTGATATGAGAGAGACTTCCAATGGCTGACTTCACCTTTCTTAAAGAAGAAACTCGCAGCAAGCGGCCCCTTTCCTTGAGACGCCTTGCCACAGTGACTGCAATTGTTGACTTTCCCGTTCCTTCCATCCCATTCAGCCAGAATATGCGTTTTCTGCTTGTTGACGCCGCCCATTCTTCAATTTGACGAAGTAGTTCAGTCCTTGTTCCCGGTAGGCAGTCGGTATGTTGTTTGGAGATCTCGTAGGAATCAAACGTTGCACCTTTTGCAGTTCATAATCTGTCCAAACTGAGTTTCTCGTCCAACCTGTTCATCATCTCTCTGCATAACTGAAGTTAGCAATCCGCAAACCCCAATAGCAAAAGTTGAAATCTGTTCCAATATCGCAGCCCACATCTGGTCAAGTTGCAGAGCTGAATTGAGGCATAGCTGATAATCTTTGATAGATTTGACGGTCTCATCCATCTCATCACTGTTCAATGGCCATTTCAGCCTAATCTTGACTTTACTCATAGCTCTCTTAGTCTTTCCTGGATTGATCTTTTTCTTCAAATCTTCGAGAGTGTCGCGACACCGATTGACTTCGTCATTGAGTTTTCGGGTGTTTCTTCGACAGCCTGAGTAACCAGGGTCCCCAAGATATTCAGTAAGCAATTCCAAGACTTTTCGCAGAACCTCAATTTGATCCCGAAACTGAAGGATTTCCTGTTTCGCATTCTTCACGTCCCTGATGTACTTTCCACAAATCAAGACCAACGATCCTGCAAGCTTGATAACTGCAAGCACGGTCCCCTGAGTCCATGATGTTGAGGCTGTGAGCTAGTCCTGCGAAATCCAATCCAGGCGAAAGAGAGACGGGCAGAGGAGCAGGTAATAGTGCTGTGCATCAAAACATCAAACAAGTGCATATACTCTGACAACGATGTCTGAAAGATGGCTCCAGGGAATGTATGATGACGACATCAAAGCTATTTGCTCGAGGAGGAAGGAGTAGCTATATGACTGGGGGAAGCTCAAAGCCGCACCAAATAGTGCAGAAGGCTCATGTAGATACGAACAGGGCTCCGATAGTACTTACTGGCAGATCAGCCTTGGGCTACCATGCAACGGTATGTGGCACGTTTGCAGCCAATAAGCGTTCCTCCACGAGCATAGTAATTCGCCCGTCGGTAGGATGCGTGCTGCTCCCTATTCGTTCTGATATGCAGAGAACTGTAACTACCTGTAAAGGTGCTTTTTCCTCAGACGGCCAGCAGGAAGAGACATGTCCGATTTCCTCGTGTTAGCCTAACCCTAACTTATCGGCCCATCGTAACCTTGTATTTGAAGAACGGAGGACAAGTACTTGCCGTCGATACCATGATGCCGTGGTTTCTCGACGCCTTACTTTCGGCCGCGACATCTGCGAGAGGTTCTACCTCTAACGTCAGGAAAAAGGGACGGCTTGCATTTCGGGAGAACGGTCCTTGAAACGGGCAGCATCTTTGTCATCTCGAGAACAACATCAAAGATAATTCCGATGCGATATTTGCCATGACTTGATTAAACATGCTTAATCGTAGTTCATAGTTACTGGTAGGTCATAACGAAGACGCCAGCCGCATTATAGTCTCGGCCGCACATCCCCAAATGCCCTTAGCAGGGTTTTCCACACTGTCACTCCGTAGGACCACATTCTATCCTCCCAAATGTCGACCGACCCGTCCTTTCGCATCCGCCGAACCTCCTTCACACTTGATGTTCCCCATTTCATGTCGCGATAGTCGCCGCGGATAAACTTCGCCAACGGATCCACCAGTGCCTTCTTGACGAGCGGCTTCTCATACTCTTCCAGTGTCTGGCCGTTGCCCCAGAGCCACATGTACAGGTCCGTGGTGTGCGTGACACCCCACTGCGGCGGGAAGATGTGGTCGATGCACTTCAGGCGGAACTCGACCCGGTAGCGGTAGATCAGATGTGATGCGCCGCCATGCGCCAGCGCGTGTACCAGCCCGCGCTCCATCATGTGGATCTGAATGTCTGCGTAAATCTTCCCAAATTCCTCCTGCCAGTCGTGACTGCGCGGCGGGAGCTTGCCGTTCGGGTAGTACAGCTCGACCAGTGCGTCACAAGCTTCTGGCGGATAGTCGGCCTCCAGTCGCTCGCGCACCGCCTCTAGCGAGTTGCTGGGCGTGTAATAGCCCTGGTAGACAAAGTGCTCGTCGCTACACTCGCCGATCATCAGGCGCACGCCTCGGCGGATCATTCGGCGCGCAAATTCGCCGTTATAGAGGTCATGGAAGAGGCTCCGGGAGATGAACGCGCCGTCATCCCAAGGCCGGTACTGGTGATGTTTGCTTTTCACGCTGGCCTCGATTATTGTCTTGGCGGGAAGCTTCCGTAGACGGTCGAGCTTCTCCCACGGTTTGAGGTCCAGGGGAATTCCGAGATTCTGCAGGAGCTCGTTGAATTGCTCCTGGGCATTTTCTGCCGATTTGGGATGAACGCCGGGTCCATTAGACCACATGATGGCCCGTCGTACAATGGACTTGTGGTCTGGCAGGTACAGATCATGGGCCAGTTGGTGGAATACCGAGTATGACCCTACGTCGGTTAGTACCAAGCGACTGTTCTCATCTGAGGAGACATACCGGCTGAATATCCGGCAATAGTGATATCGTCGGGGTTTCCCCCAAAGAACCGGGCATGTCGGTGAGTCCACTCCAGTGCTGCCCGCTGGTCCCAGAAGCCCTGGTTCCCCGTGGGCTCCCCGTGCCGGGCGGCCTCCGCGCGGAGCTCATCCGAGCTCAAAAACCCGAGTACCGCGAGACGGTAGGCCGGCGCGACAACGATAGCCCTTACGTCGGTTTCATTAAACAACGGTGATAAGGTCATGCCATTCGGCGAGCCCATTTGAAGGAAGCCGCCGTCTGACCAGTCAGCTAACTTCTCTGCTCGGAATCAAACAAACTTCTACATACGAATATAAAAGATCACCGGCCAGCCTGCACCCCGTTAATCCGGACAAAGCCCGCAGCTTGAGATAGAAGAAATAGCACCTACCCTCCTTTGGGCGATCACCCCGATCAACCGGCACCCAGACATTCAACTGAAAGCAGTCTTCATTACCGGCATCTGGGTTGCCCGGCTGCGGACAAATCGTCGCCTGACCATCATGCTTCCCGGGCTCCGTTTCCGACCCATACACGAAATCCAACGGCAGAGGACGCGCGCGAGCCCACCGGCGTCGCGGCGGCAACGCGTAACGGAGCCCGCCAAAATAATGCGCCATCGGGCGCGAGTGGTACAGGAGTGTCAAGCCCTGGACATAGCCATGGATGCCCAGGTGCAATTTGAACGGCTCCGTAGAGGTAGTCAACGACATGGTGAGATTCAGCAATGGGTCATAGATATCCTCCGGGGAGTCCTTCAGGAGATGGGTACGAGGAGCCAAGTCGACGGCAGCCTTTTCAACTGATCCATCGAACTGGATGGGAGACTGTTGCCCTTGCCCTCTCCACCTCCAGACCGCCCACCCGGCTAGAATACCGAGAATACCTAGGATTTGAAAGATAATAACGGCGAGAAGCACTGAAAACATGGTGCGATTTTGGGAGTACTTCATTTCCACCCATTCTTACTTATTCCTGTGGTCTTCTTCACAACATACGACTACGACGGCACTCCGGGCCTATTTATAAGAACACGCAGGTACCTGCACTCCACATGAACAAGTCAAGTGAGCACTCTCCGTGGGGATACGGTTAGGTTACAATATGGCGTTGGAATCTGAGGTTCTACAGAGCAACAATCTGATTTTTCAGTGTATGTGTTCTGGTAATTTGGCGCTAAAAGACGGTGACTAAGCACGGGCCACCAATCACTATTCGTCCCCGTCGGTCCTTGTGCATACTTGGTACTGGTCCAAAGCTGGCGGGCTGACTCGTGTCGGCGTTCTGCCGCTAACCGCGAAGATGGAGACCTCATATTTTGCGGGGAAAAAAGTGGGAAAACTTGAGTTGATCAACATGGTGATTTCTTTCACAATCCACGTGGTTACATAGGTAGTTATGAATCCTTATGTCACGGACAACTACTACATGCGACCATAGGGTGTGGAAAACAGGGCTTCCCGTCCGCTCAGCCGTACTTAAGCCACACGCCGGCTGGTTAGTAGTTGGGTGGGTGACCACCAGCGAATCCCAGCTGTTGCATGTTGGGATTTCTTTTTTACTTACCCCTCTTCAATTTCTTTGTGCTCTTCGTCCGAGGTGTGGCATTCGATAGTGCGATTAGGAAAATACGAAATCCGACCTTGGAGGCGTAGATCCGCGCGTGCACGTTCCTTGGATCGACTTAAAGCAGAGCAAGATGGTTCCCGCAATCGAGCCGCAAGCAAGCCACCAGTTGAGGACAAAGAAAAGGCCGGATGCTGACCCCTTGCACACAATACCCTTTATTAAAGACGTCAATGCCCTTTACTTTTTCCATAGGTTGAGTTAAAGTTCTCACAGCTCGTGCGATGAGTCAAATTCGGGACTACGGGAGACTCCAGGGAAAAGTGAAACACCTTTGCTCATAGCGAAGCCATTCTGGCTTCTCTGGATACTATATATAGGTTAAGTATATGCAAGGAAAAAGGAGTCTATATTCAACCGCTTCACTGTTTCTTGTTGATACTCCATAACACATAAGAATGACAAAGACGTAAACATCAAACAGACCGTATTTGAAACATTCATTCCTTGTTTTCCCAGAATCACACCTTTGCAATCCGACAGATCAAATCCTGTCCGTCGACCGAATCGCCCTCCTTGACTTGGATATTCGAGACCTTGCCATGATGTGGTGCCGAAATAACCATTTCCTAAACAACTCGTTAGCAAAAAGACAGAGGAAGAGGGCCAAAACGAAATTACCATCTTCATTGCACTCAAAACTGCAATCGGATCGCCCTTCTTCACCTCGTGCCCCTCGGTGACCCGGATTTCCACGACGACACCGCTCATTGGCGCGCCGACTTGGCTGCTGTCGCCCGGATCGGCCTTGATGCGCGCCGTGTTGTCGACGGCCGCCTGGTTGTCGTCCACGGTGACTTGGCGCACCTCGCCGTTGACCTCGTAGAAGACCTCGCGCTGGCCAGTCTGTTCCGAGAGCGGCCCGATGGCGAGAAGCTTCAGGATCAGGACCTTGCCCTGCTCGATCTCGACGTGGAACTCCTCGCCGATATCCGGGCGCGCCAGGAAGTACCGCGTCGGCAGCACGGACAGGTCACCGTATTTCTGCACAAACTTGCGGTATTCCTCGTACACCTTCGGGTACATGGCGTAGCTGGCCACGTCCGTCTCCGTAGCGCTGCCAAACTTCTCCTTGAGATCGTTCTTGATCTTGGCCAGATCCAGCGGCGGCAGAGTCAGACCCGGGCGCTTGTCCAGCTTGCGCCGGTTGCGTAGGGCCTTGGTGCGCAGAGGCTCGGGGAACCCGCCGTACGGCTGGCCCATGAGTCCCTCGAAGAACTCCAACACCGATGCAGGGAAGTCGAGTTCGTCGGCGCGGGCAAGCACGTCCTCCTTGCTAAGCTTGTTGGACACCATGAACTGGGCCAAGTCGCCCACCACTTTCGAGGTGGGTGTGACTTTGACAATATCTCCGAGCAGATAGTTGGCCTCCACGTAGGCCTTCTTGGTCTCTGCCCATTGAGCGCCCAGCCCAAGCTGACTGGCCTGGAAGAGCAGGTTGGTCAATTGGCCTCCAGGAATCTCGTGCTCGTACACCTCCGGGTCCGGGCCCGTCAACCCGGCCTCGAAGGGCGAGTACAGCAGGCGAAGCTGCTGCCAGTAGCTGTCAATGGCACGGATATGTTTGATGTTCAGACCCGGATCCAGGTCGGAACCTTCCAGAGAAGCAAGGACAGCGCCCACGCTCGGCTGCGAAGTCATGCCGGACATGCTGTCGGTCGCAGTATCGACGGCGTCGGCACCCGCCTGCGCGGCGGCAACCATCGACGCCACGCCAGTACCGGCAGAGTCGTGGGTATGGACGTGGATGGGCAGATCCGGGTACTTCTTGCGAATCGCGCCAATCAGGAGCGTGGCGGCCTTCGGCTTCAGCACACCAGCCATATCCTTGATACCCAGAACATGGGTGCCGAGCTTGACGATCTTGTCAACTAGATCGAGGTAGTACTCCAGGTTGTACTTCTTGCCAGGGCTCAGCATGTCGCCGCTGTAGCAGACGGTAGCCTCGACCACGCCACCAGCCGCCTGAACCGCCTTAATGCCAACCTCCAGCTGATCAATATCGTTCAGGGCGTCAAACACGCGGAAGATATCCACGCCATTCTTCTTCGCTTGCTTGCAGAAGTGGTAGATGGCATTGTCAGGAAGCCTGCATTTGGGTCAGAACGATCTCGTAGTCGCGGTAAAAGATATTAGATGGTACTCACGATGAATAGGCGACGCCGTTGGCACCTCGAAGGAGCATCTGGAACGGAATGTTGGGAACTGCCTTGCGTAGCTTGCGCAATCGATCCCAAGGATCCTCGTACAAGAAACGCATTGCGACGTCAAAGGTGGCACCACCCCAGCACTCCAAACTGTAGGCGTTGCTGTAGGCATGGGCAGTCTCCTTCGCGATGTTGACCAAGTCGATCGTTCGCACTCGCGTCGCCAACAATGATTGATGGGCGTCACGCCAGGTCGTGTCCATGATGAGGCAGCCCTTGTAGGCGCGCACCGCACGCGCAAACGCCTCGGGACCCTGCTCGTCGATGATTTTCTTCCAGCCATGGGCCGGAGGCTGGCTGACGTCGATGGGTTTCCCAGAGTCGTCCAGCAGCACTGGCTGGACAATCTGGCCCTTGAACTTGGGCTCGCCGATCTGGCCTTTGATGCTGCTGCCATTGACGGCCAGGTCACCGAGGTATGCCAGCAGCTTCTGGGCGCGGTTCTGGCCACCAATGAGCGAAAATAGCTCTGGGGTGTCGTCAATGAAGGTCGTCCAGCAGTTGCCCTCAATGAAGGTCGGATGGGACAGCAACGACGTGAGGAACGGAATGTTGGTCTTGACGCCGCGAATGCGGAACTCAATCAGGGCCCGGATCATCTTCCGGCGCGCAATCTCGTAGGTCGAACCCAGGCAAGTGCACTTGACCAGCATCGAATCGTAGTGGGGCGAAATGATGGCACCAGCGAAGCCGTTTCCACCGTCGAGCCGGACGCCGTTGCCACCGGCCGAACGGTAGACCTCGATCTTGCCGGTGTCGGGCTGGAAGTTCTTGGCCGGGTCCTCGGTGGTGATACGGCATTGAATGGCAAAGCCGCGAGTGGTGATGCGATCCTGGGTCAGGCCCAGCTGCTCCAGCGTGGCACCGGCGGCGATCTGAATCTGGGCGGCGACGATATCAATCCCGGTGATCTCCTCTGTGATGGTGTGCTCGACCTGGATACGAGGATTGATCTCGATGAAGTAGTAGCGGTTCTGCTGGTCCACCAAGAACTCGGCCGTGCCCGCGTTTCGGTAGCGCGCCGTCTTGGCCAGCTTGACCGCATCTGCCAGAATCTTGTCGCGGACGTCGGAGGGCAAGTCCTTCGCTGGCGCCAATTCCACGACCTTTTGATGGCGGCGCTGGACCGAGCAGTCACGCTCGAACAGGTGGACCACGTTCCCGTGATTATCACCGAGCAGCTGGACTTCAATATGCTTGGGCTTATCGAGGAAGCGTTCGACGAATACAGTCCCGTTTCCAAATGCGGAGCGCGCCTCCGACGTTGCGCGCTCGAATGCATCCCGCAGGGACTCTTGCTCCCGAACCACTCGCATACCTCGACCACCACCACCAAAGGCGGCTTTGATGATGATGGGGAAGCCGTAGGTATCGGTGAATTTCTTCACATCCTCGAACTTGTCTACCGGACCATCCGTACCCGGCACGACGGGGACGCCGCACTTGATAGCTAATTGACGGGCCGACACCTTGTCGCCCAAACTCTCAATTGTGTCCGGCGAGGGGCCGACAAAGACGAGACCGGCCTTTTCGACCTTTCGGGCGAACTCTGCATTCTCCGACAGGAAACCATAGCCCGGGTGGATCAGCTGAACGTCGTGCTCCAGAGCGATCTTGATGATCTCATCACCGGCCAGGTAGGCACCGACGGGAGTATATTGTCCTCGCTTTCCAATCACGTAGGCTTCGTCGGCCTTTTGACGGTGCATTGAGAGACGGTCCTCATAGGAGTAGACAGCGACCGTCTGCAAGGACAGCTCGTGGGCAGTCCGGAAGATCCGAATCGGAATCTCGCCTCGATTGGCGACGAGGATCTTCTTGAACTGCATGATGGTGGAGTTGGCTCGCAACCGGTGGTGCACCGATTGCGAATGGAGGCTGCCGTCGACCTCCTCGACAGCCTCCTCCGGAACGAGGGGTTCATTCGTCGCCATTGTTGCAGTTTGGCCCGGGGAAGAGGAATTGAGAGGCGCGCAGGAAACAAGCAGAGGACGAGCGAGCTGCTGCGCCGACTCCTTCCAGGCAATGACAGAGTTCTCGGGCGAGAATGAGAGCAATGACTCGAGAGTCTACAAAAATTCGAGGCGGGGATGACTCTGATAAGGGACGACTCTGAGCCTAGGCCGAGTCACCGGAAACCTGGCGGGGCTCCGGAAACCGGAGTGAAATTTTTCACTTCTTATCGACTGCTTGTTCTTGCGATTTGCGCAATGATTGTCGGTCGGGAACCCTAGAGACATGAGAGAGGATCGATCAGCAGCGTTCCTGGCTGTGGCTCCCATTCCGAGGCTGCTCTGGACTGTGCATTCTGTCGATGCGAGGGGGGAAAGGCATGTGAATTTTGCAGATTGATAAGAGTTGCAATTGAAAACTGGGGAAATTTGCAAAGATTTTTGATGATGTCATGACTCAATTGCGGGGGAATTTCGAGAATTTGCGCCCAAACGGTAGGTAATAAGATAGAGTAAACAGCACCAACTCACCGAGTCACCGAGTCACCGACACCAAACCAAGAAACCGGATGACAGCGGATGCCACAATGCCGGCCGTCGATGGCAAATGACGCGTCAATCTGCGGTGACACGACGTCCGGCGCTCAAAAATGAGCCTAGGATTGATGTATTTATTGGACAAAGTATAAGAAATTAAAGGATTGAACTGAACTGAGTGCGCCGTGAGGGGAAGCAAGCTCGAACTGAGGGGAACGACTCAAGCAGAGAGAAAAGTGTGGCCTCAGGCCGTTCATCCATCGTTTGTTCATCCATTCTCTCCTCCACGACTTTATATCTCAATCCTGACTCGCACCTCCGCATCGCTTCGGCAATCTCGTCTTCGGCCCCTTGTCCGCCTCGCTTGGAAAACCATAGATTCAGAGAGATTCAAACCCCCGACCAGGAACACAATTCTAGTTCATCCCGACTCTGTCCGCGGTTCCTGCGCTCTCCGAGGTTCGATCGGCCCCAGATGGTTTAGCACGGCCCATTCAGCGTTTTGCCCCTCGGCTGCTCCCGCGTCACCATCCCTAAACCGGATTCAGATCGGGAAACCCTGGGGGCACACTGTCACGCTTTCCGTCGGGTTATTGCGACGCCGAATTTCCTCTCTGTCGGTTCCATCATCGCTTCTCGCCCCGACTTCAACCGAGCCGTGTCCGACACATGAACGCTTCTCCGTCCTCCAGTCTGGGTTTTTGAGGCATTCGGCACTCCCGAACACCGCGGAGAACGTGGATCTCCAGCGTGGGCATTGTGGATGATCAGGGTAAATAGTAGGAGTAACTTTTACTTTGATTGTAATACCTCTATGGTCATATTTTCTGGTCCCCTTGGAGTCCGCATACACAGTCAAGGACCGCGGGCTGCATGTGAATTTCGTCGCAAACTGTAATTTCCGAGAGATGGAGTGCTCCGAGTACTCCATACAATTGCCTACAATCTGTCAATGTCGGATTATTCCCCGAGTTGTCTCAACACCAACCCTCAACTCATATCAGTAAATCTAGCTCGAGGTGGCTGCAAAGACACGGTATCCAATTCTACCCCGGCTATATTACTAAGGGAAGAAATCTAGAATCGCCAATGCAAGGGGATGCAGCTCTCTGTGACCTTCGAATTAGACGTGGACAGCTGCCATCAAGACACCATCCATGAACTGCATGGGACAGTTCCTTGATTCCGACCATCTTCGGCGCCACGATGCTCAAAATGCAGATGCCTATGTGCTCTGGAGCTGGATGGCCGATCAAAGCGTCATAGGGTTCATGCACGGACACATTCGAAAACAGATTGCGGCCCAGTTCATGCAGCCCAGTGTCAAGCAAGGTTGACGTACCAGCCATAAATTGTGGTCCCCAGCCAAAGTGAGGCTGAGAATTCCCGCACGTGTTTCATCTCAATCACGTGATCCGCGAACGAAGCGACACCTCAGCAACTGCCTGGACCCAGTCAACAGTCCCCTGAAGCTGTCCTGCATTCAACCTCCCGCACCTCTCCTCCCCGGTCTCTCTTTTTCCTCCCTTGACGGGCTTCTTTTCTCTTCGGATTTGCCTTTTTTTCAATTTCTCATCCTAATCTGGTGGAAGGAATTCGTTTGGCGTTCAGGTGGATGAGGTCGGACTGCGGCCTAATCGGATAATATGGCTCCTCTACCCATCAAGTTCACGGAGCTTCTCCAGGTGCGAATCGCTTCACGATACGGATCGTCTTGGGCAATTGAACTAACATCTAGCTCTTATGACAGTTAACGTCCGTCGGAATTGATGTAAGAACACCCGACTTGGAATGATGATAAGACATATCGATCCGCGTATTCCGTGGCGCCTGGGTGAGGATGTGACTGACTGACTGCACGACTGATTAGCCTTCGTCAATCGGTTTCAATTCATGTGTGAGTAGCATTGAATCCCTTGTCTCTTGTACTTGATTAACGCGCCCGCAGACTCTAGAATCCGATCACTATGTCTGTGTCCGACAAAAGACCAGCGAGGGCGATAAGCCACAAGTCGTCATCGTCAACCTCAAGAACAACAATGAGGTTGTCCGCCGACCGATTAACGCGGACAATGCGATCATGCATTGGTCTCGCAACGTCATCGCCCTGAAGGCTCAATCGAGAACCATCCAGATCTTCGACCTCGATGCGAAGCAGAAGCTCAAGTCGGCGGTGATGAACGAGGATGTCGTCTACTGGAAGTGGTTCAGTGAGACCAGCCTCGGCCTGGTCACCGACACGGCGATCTACCACTGGAACGTATTTTCGCCGACCGAGGCAAGCCCGGTCAAGCAATTTGACCGCCTGCCGAGTCTGAATGGCTGCCAGATCATCAACTATCGCGTCAATGATGACGAAACGTGGAGCGTCGTCGTCGGTATCTCTTCGCAACAAGGGCGCGTCGTAGGTTCCATGCAGCTGTACTCTCAGAAGCGTGGGATTTCGCAATCCATTGAGGGTCACGCTGCTTCGTTCGCGACTGTCCGCGTCGAGGGTTCTCCGCTCCCACACAAGCTGTTCACATTCGCCGTCCGATCGCAGACCGGCGCAAGACTGCAGATCGCTGAGATTGATCACCAAGATCCGAACCCGCACTTCCAGAAGAAGGCCGTGGACGTTTTCTTCCCGGCCGAGGCCGTGAACGACTTCCCCGTCGCTATGCAGGTGTCGAAGAAGTATGACATCGTCTACCTCGTCACGAAATACGGCTTCATTCACCTCTACGACTTGGAGACCGGGTCTTGCATCTTCATGAATCGAATCTCCAGCGAGACCATGTTCACGACGGCCCCAGACTCGGAATCGGCAGGTATCGTCGGCGTTAACCGCAAGGGTCAGGTCCTGGCCGTGAGCCTCGACGAGAACAATGTCATCCCCTACCTCATGGAGAATCCCGCCATGTCGGGCATTGCCGTCAGACTGGCCTCGAAAGCCGGATTGCCTGGTGCCGACCACCTTTATCAGCAACAGTTTGACAGCATGCTTGCTCAGGGCAATTACACCGAGGCCGCAAAGATCGCTGCCAACTCGCCCCGGGGCTTCCTCCGCACGCCGGAGACCATCAATCGCTTCAAGATGGCGCCTCAGACTGGCCAAATGTCGGTCATTCTGCAGTACTTTGGCATGCTTCTCGATAAAGGCTCCCTCAACCGTTACGAGAGTGTTGAGTTGGTGCGCCCAGTTCTGCAGCAGAATCGAAAGCATCTGCTGGAGAAGTGGATGCGCGAGAACAAACTCGAGGCGTCGGAAGAGCTCGGTGACATTGTTCGGCCCCACGACATGAATCTGGCGCTGCAGATCTATCTCCAAGCCAACGTTCCTCACAAGGTCGTCGCGGGTTTCGCCGAGACTGGCCAATTCGATAAGATTCTGGCCTACACGAAGCGCGTCGGATATCAGCCGGACTACACCCAGCTGCTTCAGCATATCGTTCGCGTCAACCCGGAGAAAGGTGCGGAGTTCGCGACCCAGCTCGTCAACGAGGACTCTGGTGCCTTGGTAGATTTGGATCGCGTGGTCGATGTGTTCCTTTCTCAGAATATGATTCAGCAGGCCACCTCGTTCCTGCTGGATGCTCTGAAGGATAACAAGCCGGAGCATGGTCACCTGCAGACTCGTCTGCTCGAAATGAACCTCATCAACGCGCCTCAGGTGGCAGATGCCATTCTGGGCAATGAGATTTTCACGTATTACGACAAGGCCAGAATCTCCCAGCTCTGCGAGAACGCGGGTCTCATCCAGCGGGCGCTGGAGAACACCGATGACCCAGCTGTCATCAAGCGCAATATCGTTCGCACCGACAAGCTGAACCCGGAGTGGCTCGTCAACTACTTTGGTCGGTTGTCGGTGGAGCAGTGCCTGGATTGCATGGATGAAATGCTACGCTCTAACATCCGCATGACGCTCCAGGCCGTCGTACAGGTTGCCACCAAGTACTCCGACTTGCTTGGTCCACACCGCCTGATCGATCTTTTCGAGAAGTACCGCACTGCGGAGGGCCTCTACTACTACCTTGGCAGCATCGTCAACCTCAGTGAGGATCCTGATGTCCACTTCAAGTACATCGAGGCCGCTACGGCGATGGGTCAAATCACCGAGGTCGAGCGGATCTGCCGGGAGAGCAACTATTACAACCCGGAGAAGGTCAAGAATTTCCTCAAGGAGGCTCGCCTCACCGAGCAGCTGCCACTGATCATTGTGTGCGACCGGTTCAACTTCATCCATGATCTGGTTCTGTACCTTTACCGCAACCAGCAGTACAAGTCGATCGAGGTGTATGTGCAGCGAGTCAACCCGACCCGTACTCCG
Source organism: Thermomyces lanuginosus (assembly GCF_041956635.1). NCBI lineage: Eukaryota > Fungi > Ascomycota > Eurotiomycetes > Eurotiales > Trichocomaceae > Thermomyces > Thermomyces lanuginosus. The sequence goes on along the minus strand of NW_027192363.1, from coordinate 864,291 downwards.
GCTGTAGTAGGTGGTCTCCTTGACGTCGACTGCGATGAGGGTATCATCAAGAATCTGCTGTCCACTGTGGATCCGTCGATGATCCCCATCGACGAGCTGGTCCAGGAGGTGGAGTCGCGTAACCGTCTGAAGCTTCTCCTTCCATTCCTTGAGGCTACCTTGGCCACCGGCAACCAGCAGCAGGCGGTCTACAACGCACTGGCCAAGATCTACATTGACAGCAACAACAACCCCGAGAAGTTCCTGAAGGAGAACGACCTCTACGACACCCTGACGGTCGGCAAGTACTGCGAGAAGCGGGACCCCAACCTGGCGTACATTGCGTACCGCAAAGGCCAGAACGATCTGGAGTTGATCAACGTGACCAACGAGAATGGAATGTACCGTGCCCAGGCCCGTTATCTTTTGGAGCGGGCGGATCCGGAGATCTGGGCGTTCGTGCTTAATGAGAACAATATTCATCGTCGGTCCGTCGTTGATCAAGTCATCTCGACCGCCGTGCCAGAATCGACCGAGCCGGACAAGGTGTCGGTGGCAGTCAAGGCTTTCCTGGATGCGGACATGCCGGCTGAGTTGATCGAGCTGCTGGAGAAGATCATCCTCGAGCCGTCTCCGTTCAGCGACAACACCAGCCTGCAGAACTTGCTGATGCTGACCGCGGCCAAGGCGGACAAGAGTCGTCTGATGGACTACATTCACCAGCTGAATGAGTTCAGCGCGGACGAGATCGCTCAAATGTGCATCTCCGTTGGTCTGTACGAGGAGGCGTTCGAGATCTACAAGAAGGTCGAGAATCACCTGGCCGCAACCAACGTGCTCGTTGAGAACATTGTCAGCATCGACCGGGCTCAAGAGTACGCTGAGCGCGTCGAGCTGCCCGAGGTGTGGAGCAAAGTTGCCAAGGCGCAGTTGGATGGCCTCCGAGTGTCTGATTCGATCGAGTCGTACATCCGCGCTGGAGACCCGTCCAACTATGCTGAGGTGATCGAGACGGCCACTCGTGCGGGCAAGGATGAAGATCTGATCAAGTACTTGAAGATGGCCCGCAAGACGCTGCGCGAGCCTCCGGTGGACACTGCGCTGGCGTTCTGCTACGCTCGCCTGAACCAGCTCGCGGAGCTGGAGGACTTCCTGCGTGCGACCAACGTTGCCGACATCGAGGCGTCGGGTGACAAGGCGTACGAGGAGGGCCTGCACGAGGCAGCCAAGATCTTCTACACGAGCATCTCGAACTGGGCCAAGCTCGCGACGACTTTGGTGCATCTGGAAGACTACCAGGCCGCCGTCGATTGCGCACGCAAGGCCAACAGCGTCAAGGTGTGGAAGCAGGTTAACGAGGCGTGCATCAAAAAGAAGGAGTTCCGGCTGGCACAGATTTGCGGTCTGAACCTGATTGTGCACGCCGAGGAGCTGCAGGATCTGGTCCGCCAGTACGAGTGGAACGGCTACTTTGACGAGCTGATCGCATTGCTCGAGGCGGGTCTGGGTCTGGAGCGGGCACACATGGGTATGTTTACGGAACTGGGCATTGCGCTGTCCAAGTACCATCCAGACCGGGTGATGGAGCACCTGAAGCTGTTCTGGTCTCGCATCAACATTCCGAAGATGATCCGCGCTTGCGAAGAAGCCAACTTGTGGCCGGAACTTGTGTTCTTGTACTGCCACTACGACGAATGGGATAATGCCGCCCTAACAATGATGGAGCGTGCGGCCGAGGCGTGGGAGCACCAGTCGTTCAAGGACATCATCGTCAAGGTGGCCAACCTGGAAATCTACTACCGAGCGCTCAACTTCTACCTGCAGGAGCAGCCATTGCTGTTGACGGATCTGCTGCAGGTGCTGACGCCGCGGATTGATGTCAGTCGGGTTGTGCGAATCTTCCAGGCCTCGGACAACATTCCTCTGATCAAGCCGTTCCTGCTCAGCGTGCAGCACCAGAACAAGCGGGCGGTCAACGATGCAGTCAACGACCTGCTCATCGAAGAGGAGGACTACAAGACGCTTCGGGACTCGGTGGAGAACTACGACAACTACGATGCGGTTGAGCTGGCTCAACGGCTGGAGAAGCACGACCTGGTGTTCTTCCGGCAGATTGCGGCCAGCATCTACCGCAAGAACAAGCGGTGGGAGAAGTCGATCGAGCTTTCGAAGCAAGACAAGCTGTACAAGGATGCCATTGAGACGGCCGCGATGTCTGGCAAGCCAGAGGTTGTGGAGGACTTGCTGCGATACGTAAGTCACATAATCTCCTCTTCTTTTGTTCATGGATGCTAACAGAAATCAGTTTGTCGGCATCGGCAGCCGCGAGTGCTACGTGGGCATGCTGTACGCTTGCTATGACCTGATCCGGCCAGACGTGATCCTGGAGATCTCGTGGCGCAATGGCCTGCATGACTTTACGATGCCGTACCTCATCAACCTGCTCGCGCAGCAGACGGCGACGATCGAGCTGCTCAAGAAGGACAATGAGGAGCGCAAGGCGCGTGAAAAGGCCACCGAGAAGGAGGAAGACAACAAGCCGATCATCGGGTCGCGCTTGATGTTGACGCAGGGACCTGCGCAGCAGACGAATGGGATCGGGCAGGGGTATCGTGCGTTTTAGTTGATTTCGCTCTGATTTAGGTTGTTATTAGCATGTATCAATAACTATTGTTGTATTCTTGTTCATTTCCGGATTATATACTTTTCATGTCGCTGGTATGAACGTCAATATACTCGAGATTTCTAGTTGAATGTCCCATACTATCTGGACTTTTGCAAGCATGACAGTATATATTCCCGTGTTTTTGACCAGCTTACATGTGCCCATGCACACACACACACCCCCTCAACAAGACAATCTTGCCGACTACCTACCACCTACTCGAAAAGGGAGAAAGTAGAGTGATATAAACAACAAGAAAAGTTTTCATTCATTCATTCATTCACAAGACTACAACCGAACCAATTTTCTGTTTCTCATAACATACTTTTTCGTCAAGTGGATAGGGTAGTTACCCCGATTCTGTAAAAATTTTAATGATGGAACAACCGCGTTCCCTGTTCGATAAACGTAATGCCCAACTTATCCGCGGCATCCAACACCAACTCATCATTCTGGCTGCCCGTTGGCGCGGCAATGTACTTCGCGCCGGAGCGGTGGGCGCGGAAGACATTGTCGACGAAGGGGAACTATAAACCATCTGGTTAGTTCATGGAACTAGGATAAAAAAGAGGGGAGATTTTGGGACGTACGAATGCATCCGATGAGACGGCGACACCGGACAGTTTGGAGAGCCACTCCTCGCGTTCCTCCGCGGTGAATGGCTTGGGGACGTGGCCCTCGGCGAAGACGCGCTCGTAGTCGGCACGCTCGACTTCGTTACGCGGTGGGACTTGTCCTGAGCAGAGCATGTCGATGGCGTTGCTCTTGTCGGCGCGCTTGACGCCGGGCTTCCACTGGATGCTGAGCGTGCGCTCGTGGAAGCGCATCCACCAGTTATCAGCCTTGTCGCCGGCGAGCCGTGTGCAGTGGATACGGCTCTGCTGGCCAGCACCCAGACCGATGACCTGGCCGTTGACGGCGTAGCAGACAGAGTTGGACTGCGTGTACTTGACGGCGATGGTGGCAACGGTGAGGTCGCGCAGGGCGCTCTCGGGGAGGTCCTTCTGCGGGTTGGCGCGCGGGGTGCGGACATTGGCGAAGGTGGTGTCCGGACGGATGACGGCGTCGTTGCGGCGTTGCTGAAGCTGCACGCCGTACAGGGTGCGGGTTTCCATCACGGGCGGCTCGTACGACTCGTCGATTTGCAGGACAAGGTACTTTCCGCCCTTCTTCTTGCGCAGGATCTCCAGCGCCTCTGGGTCGTAGTCGGGGGCAATCACGCCGTCTGACACCTCGCGCGAGATGATCTTGGCCGTCGTCACATCAACGCGGTCGCTCAGGGCGATCACGTCGCCGAAGCTGGACATCCGGTCCGCGCCGCGGGCCCGCGCGTAGGCCTGCGCCAGTCCGGACGACTCGATTCCTTCAATGTCGTCCACCATGTACACTCGCTTCTCAGTCTCGGTCAGCGGCACGCCAATCGCCGCACCGGCCGGGGACACGTGCTTGAAGCTTGCCGCAGCCGGCAAGCCCAGCGCCTGCTTCAGCTCCTTCACCAGCGGCCACGCGTTCAGCGAGTCCAGCAGGTTCACATATCCGGGCGCACCACCCAGCACCTTGAATGGCAGGTTGCCCTGCAGCATGAACGCCGCAGCGGGCTTCTGGTGCGGGTTCGTTCCGTACCGCAGAGTCATGTGCTGCGTGCCATCCGCGTACTCCTTCCGGAAGTAACCCGAAATCGCCGTGTCATAATCAGCCGTATGCTCAAACGCCTTGAGCGCATACGCTTTCCGCGCAGCCTCCGAAATAGCTCCTTGCTCCAACTCCTTCAAAAACGCAGGATAGTCCGCCGGGTCCGACAGCACAGTCACCCGCGCATGGTTCTTAGCCGCCGCCCGCAGCAGCGTCACGCCGCCAATGTCAATCTCCTCGACAGCCTGCTCAATGGTCACGTCCGGCTTGGCCACCGTGTCCTTGAACGGGTACAGGTTGCAGACAACAAAGTCGACCTTCTCGATCTTGTTCGCCGCAAGATCCTTCTCGTCCGACTCGATCGACCGCGCGAGGATCCCGCCGTGCACCGCCGGATGCAGCGTCTTCACACGACCGCCCAGCATCTCGGGCGCGTTCGTAATGGCGGAGACGTCTCTGTATTCCTCCTTATATTGAGCTTCTCTACCTTCGTACTTCTCCCACCATTGGGGTAGTAAGATAGGGTCGAGGTAGTAAGGAGTACTCACTCCACCGGGATGCCCGCCTCACGGATCATCCGCGCCGTACCGCCCGACGCCAGCAGTCGGACGTTGTGCTTGACAAGACCTCGGGCCAGGTCGAGGAGGCCGGTTTTGTCGTAGACGGAGAGAATCGCTACAATACACATATTAGCACCATTGGGCTTGGGAATGGCCAGAATATATATCGTTCCATGTCAAATCACATACCTATCTTTTGTCCTGCCATGGTGAACCAACTCAATTGATCAATGACTCCATTCAACCTGCAAAGAAGAATTTCGTGATTTTTTTACGTTGATTCCCCGCGGCCCCTCCACGCTCCCCGCCGGAGAGATCAAACAAGGCAAACGTGCCAAGATTGAATTATTCACGTGATTCAGGGATTGAGAACAAAATTATCGTCCGAGCTTGATTCAATTTTTCTCCTCCATGAACAACGCTTACAATCAACATTCCCGATAAAAGCATTCCTACGAGTAGTCTTTTACGCGATGAAGTACGGAAACGTCCATGGGAATGGAGATGAATTCCGGATTAATCTTGGGTGCGGTGTCTCCCTGATCTTTCTGATCTTGTGGGAGATGTCGCAATGATTGATTCTACATCTTCGTGCTTTGTGAACAGGTCTTGTTGGGGTAATTCATAGACATTAATATTATGCACTTATTCTCGATAGTCCTCCGATTCAAGCCATCGATGGTTGGCGGGATCAACTGCTCGCATCTTCGAACAACGCGAGCTGCCGGCCGATGTTGCCGAAACAGACACATGCGCAAAAGAGCACGCTGGCCAGCCAGATGGCGACAGCGAGTGCGTCCTGCGCAATGCTCAGGCCGACTAATCCTCCAACTCCAGCCGCCGCACTGTTGCTGGTAGTAGGCAGGAGATCCGGATGGAGGCCAAGAATCACTCCCATCCCGGCCAGCGAGATGGCGGTCGACAGCCAGAAGCCCGTCCGGGTGCGGTCAATCAGGTACCACAGAAACGGGTTCACCAGAGTGAGGGCAAGGGATTCTTGGGTTGTGGATTCCCAGGGGAGACGGCGCTAGCAAATGTCAACGAAAAAAGATCATCCCATTCAGCTTTGTAGCAACGTACCAATGCGAACGCAATACCCACAAATGCACCGATACTACGCACCGCCAATGTCCATGCTCGTCCCCGATCAATTTCCCTTTTCTTGCCCTCATTTCGATCCCCCAGCGACGGCTGGGCTCCAAACAGCCTGTCCAGCCACGGCAGCACAAAGGCAAGCGCCACGCCGCCAATGCCCCAGAGGCCCAGATACCTGTACGACGTGCGGTCAATGACCTCCAGCTGGACTGGTGTGAGATAATGATTCTCATGCAGATGGGCCATGATGGTGCCGTAGGCTACGCCTGAGATAAACAGCAGGCTACTCTTCCCGAGGAGTGCGAGCAGCCCACCGCCAGTCAAGCGACGGCGCCGCCCCTTGCCTTTCTTGCCCTTCCCCTGAACTGTTTCCTCATTCCGGGCTTGTTGGGCCAGCTGCTCAGAGGTAGTAGTGCGGTACTTTGTGTCCCACGGGTCATTCGTTTCGGTTCGCGGCGATTCGAGTGCGGTCTTTTGGAAGATCCCATGCAGCGTGGAGGAGTTCAGGGCCATCATCGACCCCGAGCGTGAGAAGGACGAGCCATTCTTAACATCGAGGAAGTCAGACGTTGGGGTGAGTTCACTCGGAGACTGTGGTTGCTGTTGTGTCGCACCACTCGATGGCGTTGGGGGTTCCGAGTCCTCGAAACTGCTGTTGGATGGGAGCTCGAAGGCCCGTCGTGGTCGGGGACGTAGCACGCGGGGTTCTGTCATGATCAAGGTTCTCCGTCTCAGTTCTCAAGGGAGAATCGTGAAGAGGAGCTCGTGACCGTCAATAGCAGTGGTGAAGTCCGAAAGACAGTTGGTACTATGCAAGGCAATGTTCCACTTAACACAGGTACGGATACAGAACAACACAGAGGAACTGGAAAGTAATGAGGGAGAGGAGGAAATGTTGAAATGTCACATACCAGGCGCAACAAAGCGCGCTATGAGTGGTAGAATACTACGTAGTATGCAGCTGTCCAGTGGCAGTTATTGCAGCTGCATGAAATTTGAGGCTCGAACGGTGTAGTGTTTGTCTTGTTTGCACAAAAGGATCGACGCTAGGGCCAATCAGGGGTCACGCGATTCGTTTTTCGTGTTTCAAAAAGGCAAAGCAGCTGCTTAAGATTCAGTTCCCTGGCCCAAGTCCAACTTTAGAAACTATGAAGAAAATACCGAGATTCGTCGTGTAGGATATGGGAAGAACTCCCATGAACAAAGTATACAATCAAAAAAGTACTCCGTACATCCCAACTCCAGTACAAATCTGTCCAGTCGCCTACGCGTTCTCTTTCTCGGACGCGCTCCCATACCCGTCTCCCTCCCCTTCTTCATCTCCGCCGTCACCATCATCGTCGCCATCGCCATCCTCGGACTCTGCTCCGCCTCCAAGAGACTCATCCGACAGCTCGCCATCATGCTCAGGTGCTGGCGAGTCACCAGTCCCTAGCAGATCACGGTCGAGGTCGTCCAGGCCATCATCGCGCCCGCGGCATGGCGAGGACGGCTCCGTGGGCTCCGTGGGCTCCGTGGGCTCCGGCTTGATAGGCGGGGCAGATTCGGCAGCAGGTTTCGCGGCCGACGCCTTGTCAGCGGCGTGGCGCGCCGCGCTGCTCGATTTTTTAGCCGTGCCAGATGCGGGCGTCGATGCGGCTGTGGCCGGTTCCTTGCGCCTCGTCGAGCGAGAGGACGGCTTGCTCCGACTGGGCCGCGATTGTATTGGCGTCCGTTGTACCTCCAGGTTATTGAGCCGCGCTTGTCGCCGTGCCTCGCGGATCTTCTTTCGGTCTTCACGCGGACCGTTAGCTCGTTCCCAGTCCCATCGATCTAACCGCCGCGCAGCTTTGCGCACCGCCGACAAAAAGTAGTGCGCTGCTTCCCCGTAGTCTTCCTCGTACGACGGATTGGGCATAACACCACCCTTGACATATGCTTGTTCGTCTTCCTTTTCATATTCTTTCTCGCTGTCGTAGTCAGCCGCAATCATTTCCAGGTTCTTTCGGTACCGGAGGAACGGTGTGTCCATTGTCTGCCTGTTCTGCCGGAGCTGTTTGTACGCCTCGTTGCGGCGCATCGCTAGGATGTACTCAATTCGCTGCCGGCGGTGCTGCTCAACAGCCAACTGATGCTGCGTCAATGGCCGTGGGCGCCGTGCCGGAGCGGTGCTGTGCGATGTGTTTGCCGAATCCGCATATTGGTGCAGGATAGGCAGACTGCCGTTACCCGTTGGCGGCGGAGACGAGCCGGCCGCGTCCGAGCCCTGGTCACCGCGCGTCTTGAAGACGATGCGCGCCGCTGACCGATTGAGAGAAGAGTCGCGTTTGACCCGCTTGAATCGGCTGCGGATCGAGGCCGGAGTGGTGAAGTCTTCCTCCTCGTCAATTACGCGCCGTGCGGATGGGTGCAGCGGCGTTGACGTGGAAGACGGATGGTCGCCCACGTCGTCATCGAAGGAAGCATCGGCTTTCTTTGGCCGCTTAGCCACTCTCGGAAGGTTTTCCTCTTCCTCCAGGATTCGCTTCCGCTCTAGCCGCTTGGCTTCCCCATACTCAAGCTCTTCGGGCGTGTCTTGATTTTCAAGATCCGCCTGCTCCTCGGTCAGACTCTCAAACGGGGGCACTTTGATGGGCAACCCTCCTGTACCCTCGCCGTCTTGACCTGGGCCGAACGGATTGTTCAGTGCAGCTTCACGGCTAAAGTCGCTCTCAAGATACCACCACATGAGCCACAAAAAAGCTCGAGCCCTGCTCTTGCTGCTCAGAGTCGACCGCATCACGAGATCGAAGAAGTCCCGAGGAGGGAAGAAGTGGATCTCCGACACTCGTGGCGCATACTGAGCTAGGAGGAAGATCAGGTGGACGGGATTTGTTCGTGGCACGGGTAATTCTTTGAGCTTCTCGAGGGTTGGCGGCTGTTCCGTGTCTTCCGAAGCACCCTTCAGGATAGACTTCAGACGGGGTGCGTCTTGCAGTTGTTTGTAGGCGTTGGGATCCTGATCGGCTTGCAAGGACGGGATCGAATGGTAGGTTCTCAGTTGCGCTCGCATTTCAGGGAAAACTGTAAGCAAACACGCACTCGTAAGTCCATTTGGAATCCTTAAGAAGGGGCAAGGCAACAATCATACAGTTCAGCGTTGTGTTCATTCGCCCAAAGTTCACCAGCAAACAGACCATGGCCATATTGATCGCCGCTGGCTTATCATTCTGCAGCTTGTCCTTGAGAATCTTGCTTGTCTTGCTGCTCCGCGCCATGGCGTCAATGTAGATGTCAGCGAAATCCCGGTTCTTCGCGCCATCAGATATGCGCGTAAAGACGGGGGTTTTGTCCTCGAATACCAGCTTGAGGAACTGGTATTGAATGTCCTTGCGCCACAGTGGAATGCCATCTTCTTTCTTCAGGTGTTTGATCTTGTTTCCCGAGTAGACCGACCCGATGGTGCCGTTGGTTTGGCGTCGAGAGCCTGTGGATGTATTATTGCCGCCAGCGTTGACGGAGTGGTCATCGGCGGCTTCAGAGGCTGCAAAGGATTCGTCTGCGGGTGTGCTGTCGACGTCCGCCATGGCGTGTTCTCAATTCAGGCTGAGGCAGTGATGCGCTTGGAGATAAAAAGTACTATCTGGAAGGGAGGGAGGCAGCCGCTTAATAGGGTCCAAGTCTATACTAATTACTCGTTGGCTGGACGGAGAAAAAGGGATGAGTGAACGACAATATTACTTGCAAAGCCAAAAGACTAAGAAGGCACAAATTCCGGAAATGACGCGATGAAAGATCCGAAATGACCAACCAATTCAAATACGCGTATACAAATCAATACGAGATCAATTATCATCAAGAAAGGCCGATTTTACCTGCTTTCCTTGCACCATGAAATTCAAATGAACAATTGAAATGTATAACTAGATAACCCGTTATACACCTGATTACATCTGTAACTTCGGTGACAAATGCGCCTGGCCCAATCTCCGAAAGCTCAATGCTTTGAAAGTCCAAACACATCAGTCTCAAGGAGTTGGTGTTAGTGGATTATCATGTGCCAATGGTTGGAGGAATGACAGCCTGCAGTGTCCTGCAAGGCTGCAGTCAGCCATCCGGATGGAGAGGGGCATCGCTCGACCTTGGGCAAAGAGTCGCAGACCTCTCGCCATAACCATCGGATTCAGGGTTAGAACTCGGACATGCCTCTCCGTGCTGGTCGTTTGAGAAGTCCATTTGCACGAGAAAATATTCTGTTCCGAACAACTGCTTAGGACTAAGGTTTCCAAGCCACGATGTTGATAGACCATTGCTACCTGCTCAAAATTCTTCAGCGCAACGATTCCTAATGAAGTACCTCTGACGCCTTGGCTTCCAGCGGACATACAACCCCTTGGAATGAAAATGGCTATGCTTCCCAAGTCCAAGTTGGCCAGGAAAACTAGAATGCAGACTGCAGCCTTTGAAAGCAGAGACACTGCTATTGCGATAACTTCAACTTCGACAGCATTGGTTACTTATTCACCGTGCTCAAACGTCCACCGTGGGGACCGCATCCCAGTCCTCTCCAGGGCAGAATTCGCCTACTTTCACAAGGCCATTCTTATCAACCAGCCACTTCGAATATCGTACTTTTTGAGCCCCAAAAAGACATCGATATTTGGGCTCGAGCGTATGAGATTTTACAGGTCCGGGAGCCCGACCTAACAGACGACTTTGCGAAGCACTTGGCGTCGCTGCAGGACAACCAGGACCCTCTATCGCCAGCTTCAGTCTAGTCGCTAGTGACACGCCTCCTAGATGATCGCGACAAAAAGCAATGGCGGGTCTCTCTTCTGGGGAAAGATGTTAAAGTTTGAGAACAAGCAGCGAGGCTGGTCAAGCTTCTTATCTGGTCTAATTCGATAGTCTCAGCTGTGGTCAGCTCTCAGCCGTATGCAGCATTGGCATGGTCTGGTGCTTAGCTGGCTCTCCCGGTATGTTAACCCAAGCACCATATGGTGGCGTGTGTTTATGTCGAATGCTGACCACATGTAGCTCATCAGACGCGGCGTTGCGGTAAACGTATCCATGTTGAAGGGTTTGAATTCCATTTGTGATATCCAAGTGTACTGGCAGATCGTCGAAAACACGTATCTACAACCATCCAGACGCGACGGGTGCCAAGAGCTCTTGGAACATCTTACCGAGCTCTATTCGCATATCCTCGAGTGTCAGGCTCGAGTGATCTGCCATCTCTCCTGAAGGGCTTGCGAGAATATTGCCTGCTGGAATGATTGGGAGGGAATGGTAGCAGAAATTGAAAACTTAAGTGGTGCAGTGGCTACATCTCTCCGCTCGAAGAATTGCAAAAGATGCAAGAGTCGCAAATCATCTTGGACGAGATTCGTGTGATTCTGGAAGAGAATAAGAGAGAGACTCAGAAAACTCAGCGATGACCAGAAGCAGAGAGACCTTCTACAAGATCTCGCATCCGACTATGAGGGCTACAAGGACTTCAACTCGCCAAGGGTTCCAGGAACATGCGAATGGTTTCTCACAGACAACAGGTTTCTCGAATGGAGGAGGAGGAGGGGCTCCGGCCTTCTTTGGGTTTCTGCCGGTCCTGGTTGCGGGAAATCGGTTCTGTCGCGCGCTTTGATCGACGGACGCCATCCGACCATTAATGTTGCGACGTCGACAATATGCTACTTCTTCAAAGACGGAGATGAAGGCCGCATGTATGCGACCAACGCCTTGTGTGCAATTCTCCATCAGCTGTTTACCAATGGCTCTACGAGCGGGCTGATTCAATACGCGCTGCCCAGTCACAAGAATTAGGGCAAACGTCTGACAGAAAACTTCTCTGAGCTGTGGCAAATACTCATGAATTGTGCAAAGTCGCCTGATGCTGGTGAAATTGTCTGCGTGCTTGATGCGATGGATGAATGCCATCCCGATGGTAGGCAGCAGCTTATCAACAAGCTAATAGAGTTTTACCAGAAGCACGCGCAGACGTGTGGTCCATGGCAGAGGCTCAAGTTCTTAATCACTAGTCGCCCTTATCATGATCTAGTGGCTTCCTTCCAGAAACTTTCTCGCACCATGGCGTTCGTTCGGTTCGATGGAGACGACAAATCTGCTCAGATCAGCAAAGAAATCAATCTGGTCATCGATGCTAGAGTTGACAAGATTGCTCGCGACTTCAGTGAGGACGATCGTCGGAAGGTTGCAGAGCAATTGAAGAGCATGGAGCACCACACGTACCTGTGGTTGCATCTCATCTTCGACATCATCGAGCAAAGCCCAAGCGAACATGGCACGGTATCAGATGTCGAATCACTTCTCTCTGGCCAGGCTTCGCAGGTATCGGAGGCATATGAGAGGATTTGGAGAGGAGCAAGAATGAGTTTCATACGGAAACACTCCTCCAGATTGTTCTCGCTGCTACCCGTCCATTGACCCTGAATGAAGCAAATGCGGCTCTGACGCTGGCCCTAAGGACGGGGCGATTTGATTCTCCTGCCGCCTTGGAGTCCAGTATGTGGCCTGGAGAGACTTTCAAAGGCACGGTCAAGAATCTCTGTGGACTCTTTGTCAGCATCCATGAGTCAAGGTTGTCATTTATCCATCAAACGGCGAGAGAATTCCTTGCCCATCCGGAACGGAAAGGTAAATGGCAGGGTCGGCTGAACATGTCCGAATCCCAGATCAAGATGTTGAAACTGTGTCTGGATTACATTGCCTATTTGGATCCACAGATGCCAGTCTTGGATATCGGGGCAAGGTTTCCGTTCGCTCAGTACTCTGCACAATACTGGATTGATCATGCCAAGTCTGTCGAGACTGACAAGGATGCGTAAGAAAGCGTTTTGGATTTCTTCCTCCATCGAGACAATGCCTACAGAGTCTGGGGCTGTCTTTATGATCCTGATATGCCCAATTATGAAAGTCCACAGGTTCACAGACCGATGGCAACTCCATTGTATTATGGGTCGGTAACCGATCTCCGGCATACAGTAGAATTACTGTTGGAAAAGGCGTCGATATCAATTCAGGAGGTGGCTATTATGGAAATGCTCTCCAGGCTGTGTCTTTTCGTGGACATGGGAAGATCGTCCAGCTGCTGCTGCAGGGAGAGACCGATGTCAATGCAAAAGGCGGCTTCTTTGGGAATGCGCTTCAGGCCGCGTCTTTTGCTGGTCATGGGGAGATCGTTCAGCTGTTGATGCAAGCTGGAGCTGATGTCAGAGCACAAGATGGATTTTACGGAAATGCATCTGTTGGTCACATGGAGTTGGTCCAGATATTTCTCGAGAGAGGAGTTGACGTAAATGTGCAAGGTGGCTCTCTTGGCAATGCTCTTCAGGCTGCCTGTGATGGTGGCAATGGGGAACTTGTCCAAGTTTTGCTGGAGAGAGGGCCTGATGTCAATGCGCAAAATGGCGAGTTTGGCACGGCTCTCCAGGCTGCATCCGCAGGGGGTCATGAGAAATTGGTCCAGAGGTTGCTGGAGAGAGGTGCTGATATCAATGCTCAAGGCGGTTTTGCTGGTACTGCTCTGTGTGCTGCTTCTTTTCAAGGCCACAAGGGGGTGGTCCAGTTGCTATTGAAAGCGGGCGCTGATATCAATCTGCTTGGTGGAGATCTGAATAGCACTCCCCTTAAAGCAGCCGCTGAGCAAGGCCACCTGGAGGTTGTGAAGCTGTTATTGGCGAGTGGCGCTGATATCAATGCACAAGGTGGTGAGCACGGTACTGCTCTCCAGGCTGCTTATCATGGGGACCATAAGGACGTCGTGGAGTTGCTCCTGGAACGAGGTGCCCATGTCAATGCACAAGTACACTGAGGAAATGCTCTTCGAGTTGTCATCGACGCCGGTCTTTGTAGCCGCTCTTGGACGCGGTGTTCGCAGAGTTGATTAGCGAATTCAATAATAGAATTTGCGAACATAGGTTTTCCGAGCTGTCCATTGTACATCGCCTCATCACTCGTAGATGTAGCCACGGAGGAAGCCTTCAATGTCGTCATAAAGACGACAGCATTAAATATAATGGATCTGAGAGTAGACCGGAGAGAAAGCTGATAACAGGGCCATAGGACTAGTGGTTACTCACCGATTGTCACACGACGCTGACGGATGACGTCTTTGCAGATCGAGGTATGTTTGGACTCTCAATTCAGGAGACTTCTTCATCTGACGGATCACCCGCCAGGACACCGTCTTTGGCGCCAATGAATGCTCATTTTTCGAGTGTTCACCACGATTGATCGTACCTCTTGAAGTGGAATGCACTGGCCGGTGCTCATTGGCTACAAACAAAGCATGCCTGGATGACTCGATGGATACCACAATCTTCTCAAGTCCTCATTCATGCCAATATGAAATCTGCTATCGGTAAGGCAGGCGGACCATAGAGACACGACTTCTTCGGACAGCATTTTAAATGCCGTACCTACTACTACTGTTTGAGGGAAGAAATGTGGTTCTGGAGGTCGGAACGGACCGGAGCCCCACGCCCACGTCCCCACGGCCGGGCCCGCTGGTTGCTTTTTGGCTGTTGAACCAACCGTTAGTATCCACACTGTATGTAGAGGGGGAATGGTTGGATACCCGACAATCTGATTGAGTCATAATGAAGATTGGGTGAATGATCGACAGTATATCCATGTACTTGGGTCAGGGTATCAGATCAAACAAAGCATGATGGCTGCACAGGAGCCGTTGAAGATTCTCTCTTTTGGTATGGCCACCCAAATTTCACGCGAGTTTGGTTGCTGACGGCTTGAAGACGGCGGCGGCGTTCGGGGTCTCTCGAGCCTTCTCATTCTTGAAAATATCATGGAGAAGATTCGCGACAAGAACGGCCTTAGCCGTGTCCCTCGTCCATGCGAGCACTTTGACTTGATTGGAGGCACAAGCACCGGAGGGTGACGCCGAGTATCTGAGTGCTCATGGTACGACGACTGACTGGCCGGTACAGGATCATTGCGATTATGCTGGGAAGACTACACATGACGGTCGATGAATGCATACAAGCGTACCGAGATTTAGCAAAGAGTGCTTTTTCATTAAAGTCCAGGTCGAAATCTCCGAGCAGATTCAAACAGAAAATGGCATCGATGTTCACAACGAGATCGACCTTGGATATTCTCGCATCGTCCTCTCCGATGTTTTCCGCCGTGTGCCTCGAGAATGCAGTGAAACTGGTAATCAAGAGTTTCTGTGTGGAAGCAGAATGTAAGAGCCGCCGGGAGAAAGGCCTGTCGACTGCTGGGACGTGCCCACATGAAAACATGCTGTTTCGAGACAAAACTTGCACAAAGACGTATGTTGTCGACTGCAGACACGAACTATGAATAGAGTAGCTAATGCTTCCCAGGGTGGTCCTAGCAATCACAAAGGACAACATCGATGCTCTTCCGACCCTCTTCAAAACATATGATTCATCGACTGCCTTTGAGACGTGCACCATCTGGCAGGTTGCACGGGCCACGTCGGCTGCAGTTGGTCTCTTCGAGCCGATAAGACTCGGTCGAGATAATATCGAGTTTGTTGATGCGGCTTTCGGGTACAATAACCCGTGCGAGGTCTTAATTCAGGAAGCCCAAAAGCAGTTTCCGGAGCGCCGGCAGCTGCGGATCTTGAGCATTGGAACGGGCCTGGGAGATGTCGTTTCCATCGAGGATTCCCCAAGATCAATTATTAATGCGCTGAGAAATATGTCTACATCCTCTAAAAGGGTGGCATACAGTTTGTACAACCGATTTGATGATGATAACCAATACTTTCGATTCAATGTTGACCAAGGCCTGAAGGACATAACTCTGTCCGACTGGGAAAAGGCCAGCACCATCTCGGCACACACACGAAATTATTTGGCCGAGAATGAGAGAGCTATCAGGAGGTTTGTCGACTGCCTTTTCACTCGCGTCGATGAACAGAGTCCAGCTGTAGGCCGCGTCCATTTCCCTGTGCCGTTTGGAAGGAACAAAAACTTCGTTGGTCGAGAAGCAATCATGGAACAGCTTCTTGCGACTGTCCCACCCAATGTGGACCCAGATGACTGTCAACGAACGGCCATTGTGGGCTTGGGGGGCGTTGGCAAGACGCAGATTGCACTGGAGATTGCCTTTCGGATCCGCGAGAAGCATCCTGACTGCTCCGTCTTTTGGGTGCCTGCCATAGACGCGGTCAGCTTCAGAAACGCCTACAGGCACATCGGCCAGTTGCTGGGGATCGATGGGATCAACGATGACAAAGCGGACCTGGAGGAGCTTGTAAAGAGCGCTTTAAGCCGAGAAACCGCCGGCAATTGGCTGTTGATTGTTGACAACGCTGACAACTCTGACCTTTTAACCGGCAGCGACAGTCTTGCCGACCATCTCCCGTTCAGTCGACAAGGCTCGATACTGTTCACATCACGAAATCATGAACTTATCGTGGAATTGGGTGTTCCAGGGCCTAGTGTTTTCGAAATCGAGGGCATGAGTGAGGATGAAGGTTTCAAGTTCTTTGAGATGCATTTGACAAAGCGTCTCATGAGCAATCGGGAGGATACTGCAAATCTTCTCGACGTTCTTGGTTATTTGCCTCTTGCCATTCGACAAGCTTCGGCATACATGGCCAAGAAACAGATGTCGACAACACGGTATCTGGAGCTGTGCCGGTCAAGTGACCAGTATATGGTCGACTTGCTGAGCAGGGATTTTGAAGACCGCCATCGATACAAGGAGGCACAGAATCCGGTAGCAACAACGTGGCTTATCTCGTTTCGACAGATTGAAGACCATGACCCCCTGGCCGCTGAATATCTGAAATTCATGTGTTTCCTGAGCGAGAAGGCTATTCCACGGTCTCTTCTTCCACCAGATGCTTGGACACTGGAGGCAGAAGACGCTATCGGAACGTTGAAGGCATATGCGTTCATCACTGAAAGAGAGGTGCCGGACAAATATGACATGCACAGGCTTGTTCGACTTGCAATGCTGAATTGGCTAGACAAGCAAGGGGAGCTTGAAGAATGGGCAGACAAGGTGATACGACGCGTTGAAGAGGCCTTTCCATTTCCTGAACATGAAAACAGAGGGGAATGGGCAGGGTATCTTCCACATACTCGATACATTCTCGAGCGTGCAACGACTGCTGAAAATGAAAAAGCGAGTCTTCTTTCCAAAGTGGGTTGTAGTTTGGAGAATCTGGGTCAGTATCGTGAGGCACAGGCAATGCATCGGAGGGCATTAGAGAGACGAGAGAAGATCCTTGGTGCCGATCATCCAGATACTCTTGCCAGCGTCATCAACCTGAGTGTTGCCCTTTATTTTCACGGACAGTATGAGGAGGCAGAAGAGAGGCTCCGACATACACTAGAAAGACAAGAGAAGTTGCTAGGGGCCGACCATCAGGACACTCTTGTCAGCGTCAGCAATTTGGCCAACGTCCTTGCAAATCAGGGACAATACGAACGAGCAGAGGCGATGCACAGGCGGGCATTGGAGGGGCGGGAGAAGGTACTAGGACCGGACCATCCAGACACGCTAAGCAGCGTCAGCAGCCTGGGTGCCGTCCTTGCAAATCGAGGGCAGTACGAAGAAGCAGCGGCGATGCACAGGCGAGCACTAGAAGCACGAAAAAATGTTTTTGGTCTCGACCATCCGAGAACCTACCTCGGCTTGAGCAACTTGGCCGCTATCCTTGAAAGCCAAGGACAGTACGAGGAGGCAGAGACAATGCATCGGCAGGTACTGGATTGGCGAGAGAAGGTGCTAGGGCCCGACCATCCAGACACTCTCAGCAGTGTCTGCGACATAGGTAACAACCTTGACTGCCAAGGACGGTATGAAGAGGCAGAGGCGATGCATCGACGAGCACTCGAGGGGCGAGAGAGAATTCTAGGTCTCGATCACCCAGACACCCTTACTAGCGTCAACAGCCTAGGTAACATCCTTTATAGTCAAGGGCGATATGAGGAGGCAGAGGTTATCCATAGACGGGCGCTGGAAGGACTGGAGAAGATGCTGGGT